>NC_142523.1:31849967-31959967 GCF_964205215.1 Stylophora pistillata
ATGTGGAGATTTTCCAAGGCGGGTTAAAGTTATGGGACATCAGATTAATTATGGCTTGACTGTAAAGTTTAAAGAAATCCTGTTATAGCAATGACCCCTACTGCTAGCTGTGTTGATGACCTGAGCATGCGCAGTTGGAATCCACCAACTGTTCAAAAATAAGATGCAAGAAAATAATGATACTTAAATCTAAACGTACATCATCATAGAAAACTTTCGTCACATAAGCCCGCATTTCGACCCAGCTAATGGAGGAAGATTTATAACAAGTTCTTAAAAAGCACCTCGCTGAGATTTTAGCCTGACTAAAGTTCAGAATTTCCGCTTCACTTCAGAAATGAACAAACCGTGACCTTTCAATTTTGATTTTTAAAGGGTCTTCAAGCGGGCTGGACTTTCACATGGGAAACTTTTCCACGTCCGTTACCGTAAAGAGACCTTTACAAAGCTGTTGACAAGAAGTTATGTATTCTATCCAACTTTTCGCTCCTATTTAATGTTTCTCTGAAGTTTTTAGTCATGTCAAAATGTGTTTATATTTATACAAAGACCGACAACCTCGCTTCCATTTAAAAAAAAAACGCCATAGATGTTCATGTTCTTGGACTGACATCTGCGTAAGCTCAACTAGTACGCGTTATATTTTATCCTTTTATACCGTCCGCTGGAAACCTTTATTACGTTTATCTCATTGAAAGACTTGATTAGTTGAAAAGGTATCCAAAGATATAATATAAAAAATGAGTTGTGCCGGCGAGAAATTTCCGTCAGCGCGTGGGAGGGTTTGAAGTAAAGAAAGTTCTTAAATGAAACGATAGAATATACTATTATTAAAAAAACTTTTTAATGGTATTACTTAAGCCCTGTTTACAAGCAGGTAGGGTAACCCTAGTGCTAGGGTTACCCTGGCAGGAAGGTCACCCTAACGCTCCCACATTTCTTCTTTTTTTCATCGACGTGTTTACAAGGCAGTTAGGGTTACCCTAGCACTAGGGTAACCCTGGCTGAGCGCTAGGTTTACCCTAGCGCAAGGGTAACCCTAGCTGCTTTGTAAACGCTCTGCTGGGGATAACTCGCCTACCCGGAACAGCTTTTTACTTGTTTCAAGACCCTTTGAACATTGATAACAATGCATGCGGTTACCAAACATAGGTAAGTTGTTCCGGGTGGTAGAGTAACCCTATCTGTGAAATTTTGCTTGTAAACCCGGGCTATCTTTGACCCGCCTGCTAGGGTAACCCTAGCACAAGGGTTACCCTCCTTGCTTGTAAACAGGGCCTAAGTAACTAAAGCACTCAGGAATAATGTAAACAATGCTTATTGGCGCCGTGCGGCACTTTGAGCCACGTAGAGACTGAATGAAATGACTGCCGAGTGACCTTTTAAATTCTGACCCCCACTGTGATCAGTCAAGTTTTTTGCTTTTAGGAAAAAAAGAATTGCACTTGAAACTCAAGTTCAGCGAGAGTAAAATTCACAATTAAAACATAATTCTCGTTTTCAACCATTCATTATTTACAAAGGAGAGGGTAAAAATTAATATAAATTTAGTCTTTGTGTACATGTAGAATGCTGTGCGAAGCGTAGGAAAAGCGTTTACTGACAGAGGTATATATAGTGTTTACATGAATGACTGACAATTACGTCAGAATCGGATAGAAATACCCTCTGTAATCAAAGGACTGTCTTGGTTTTTTAAACATGGAATTATGTACCGGATTGGGAATTCAGAATGTCGCGGTACACGTAGAGGAATGTTGCCATCAACGATGAAAGATCAGTAGCGGATACAGACCTGACGCTTACAGCTTTGAGACTGAAACTCTTACATCGACAGGATTGTATAACAATTTTTAACTGGCTGATTTTTTTTTAATGAATGCAAGTAAACGGTAAGCAGGCAAGGAATTATAACGTGCAACCGCGAGTAGTGGGAGGGGGTGTGGGGGAGAAATAATTTGCCTCAAAAGAGTCCAATAGTGACTTTCTGAATCAAAGTTTGGACCCCTCAATCAAAAATTCCTGGATCCGCCTCTGAAGGTATAGGTGAAATGAATAGCTTATCGAGGGGCATTGCTTGGTATTCACTCAGACGGTGTGCGCACTCCGATTACGTTGCATTGTGGTAGCATTATTTTCAATGTGGTGGTGAAAGCGGAGACTTTGGTTCGTAATTGTCGCGTATTCCATCGTTCTCAAGGAAAAACGCAAGCACTGTACGTCTTTTTAGTATCTAATTTGTGACCAGTTTTCGAGAAGGTCAAATTTGCTCTAGGTCGTATTTTGAAGACTTTCAAAGATTTAGATGGCCACTTTGATCCTTCTTGATATCTCTGACCAAACGCTTTCCAACGTGTATCAGAAGGTCCCTGTCTTCTTACAATGCGTTTGCATGTCAAGGGTCAATCCTCTGTTAAGTAACCCGCGTTTACGTTACACTAGGCCTTTTTCCCACGGGAAAGTGAGACCTTACCCACGGGAAGTCTGTGTTTAGTGTGTGACCTTTATTCCCACAATGAAACTGCCCATGGGAAATCGCTATGGATACATCAAAAAGAACAAAAGAATTACCCACGACGTTTCCCGAACCAAGTCGTAGGGTTTAGCAGTGGTTTATCTAACCACAAGAGTAGTTCAACCAGTCGGATGGAAGAAAATAGTAAATCCGGAAACCGCAGCACATGCTGGGCATTTTTGTGGTGTTGTGCTGAAATCGCGGCAAATATCCTCGCAGGTACCAAATGCAAGACACGCGGCATCAAACATGGCCAACTTTCGAGGTTTACATTAAGTATATTTTATTCTATGGCATCTCTTATGCTCACTAAAAGTATAAACACCTTTTTTATTCTAACTTACATAGCCACCAGTTACAAGCAAAGTGAAAAAACGTCTTAAATGACAAGTTTATCGCGAGCTGTGGATGATTTTTGACATCATAGTCACAGGTAAAAAATGTTTAAAGTGGTTTTCTTTGTTTTTTGTTTCAATTGCTTTGATTTTTTTATTTTAAGTTTGTAGAATTATCATAATATTACTGGAATATCTTAAAGTTTATGATTACATAAAGCGTACATCCCATTCAGGGTTGTAAAATATGAATTGTAGTTTGTGCTGGGGGTACAGAGAGATGGTTCTTTGATGCACATTTCTCTGCCTGCAAGAAGATTTAAGACAACTTTGGGAATGATTT
Source organism: Stylophora pistillata (assembly GCF_964205215.1). Classification (NCBI taxonomy): domain Eukaryota; kingdom Metazoa; phylum Cnidaria; class Anthozoa; order Scleractinia; family Pocilloporidae; genus Stylophora; species Stylophora pistillata. Next base: position 31,853,161 of record NC_142523.1, read on the forward strand.
TATGGGGGTCTGTACCTAATTTATGATGAGAGATCTTCAGGTGTTTCATTAAACTTTTCCATAAGCCAGTAACCAGCTTTTGTTGAAATCCTTGGGCCTTCCTTATCAGTGTTAAACCTCCTGCCCTTGCAGATCAACCTCTCACCAGCTCATGTTGCTGCAGGCATCATTCTTTCCTGCGGGCATTAACCCTTTACACCCTAACATCAGTATGTATATTCTCCATACTGTTCTCTATACATTTCTTAGGGTGCTGACAAGGAGAATTTGTTAAACAATCAAGAGCTTCTCCAGTTGGTGATCATTTCCTTTATTCTCCTGGCCTTAATGTGTGATTCAGGAGTGATATTGCAAGGAGAAATTATATTCCAATCGCTGTTAGGGATTAAAGGGTTCATAAAACACTCCAGCCAAAGTGCATATAATGAGGACTGGTCCACATATGACTTAACTTTCTTTTGAATTTAACCATTACCAGAATGACTTGGCCTTTTTTTTAGAAATAAAAATAATTAGAAGTTGTTCCTCCTGGCTAGGATCTTGATGAAGAATTTCAGAAAAGAACAGATAGTGTGGAAGAGTAGACACCACTTCCCAAGGGGACATATGGGGTCAGTGTTAGTATGGAATAAATTTTAATGACTGGTAGCAACTGAAAATTTACCCTAGGGAGGCATTATGATTCACTAAAATGAATATTATTTGGAAGGCTCAGCTGGCTAGCCCTTCCCCTTTCAGATCTCTTTAGGAATTCTCTTGACTTTTTCTATACAATTCTTTTGATATTAGTTAAGAGAATTTGGTATTGGATCAGCTGATATTTCCTTAATTGATAGTATTCCCTATTCTCATCACTCAATGTCTGCCTGATATTATCATTTTAACCAGTAATGACATTGTAAGGAGTAATTATATTGTGATCACTCATGCATCAGAGTTGGCATAAATGGTTGCCTTCCAACAAGTTAGTCTGGGCTTGGATGCTCTGCATCCTCTGCATCTTGTGGTTAAAGGATAGAGTTCATCCCCATTGTTGGTTTGCTCTGGGGTCTTTGAGGGGAAAATTTAGGGTATTCTAAAATGTCAACTCTACAGGAAATTGTGATTGGAAAGCCATTAATGTGTAAATTTGTGAATTTTTTCTTTTTTTGGTAATAAATAAACAATATATTTGTGATTTTGTCGATTTGGTTTAATTTACACCAAACAGCACAGGTCTGTGATAAGAGGGTGCTTCAAGAGGAAAGTGAGATTTAGTTTTTGGCTCTAAGTGTTGTCAATTTTGAGATTCTTCTAGTGAATTCTTTTTTTTTTTCGTTATTAGAACTTTACCAAAATGCTACACAGTCAGCAACGACATAGCAATCTTTCTTTACTACAATGTATAATCTGCATTATGGTTGTCAGCTAGGCTGACCGTGGTAAATTTCACCCTGAAATCTCACTTTAGTCTATGGTCCAGTCTGGTATAATTTTAGAAAGAAAGTATGGCCAAAATGTTGATATCAGAAGAACATCCAAGTCAAAATATACTTGAAGTGTTATTATTAATGATGAAGTTCTTGTTGTATAACAATGTATAATGATGTATGATGACAGTTTTACCCTGGCAGAATTATACTTAATATGTTAAAGTATCATAATGGTGATTTTGAATTTCTTTGTCAACCTCAGATACTGGTGTTACATCTAAGCAGTGAATGATTTTAGCTCTGGCATCATGATGGCATCTGCTGGTAATGATAACAGCACCAAGGAACTAAAAGGGTTTTTGTTCTTTTTCTGAAATTGCCAATACATCATCCAAATCATGTCTGGTCCACTATTGCTTGCCCATTGGAAGTTGGCCCAAAGAGTTTAATATTAGAAAAATATGGAACAAACAGATGTATTGATTAAATATGAAAATACATAAATTGTTAGTAATAATTTATAGCAATAGTGAACCAGACATGATTTGGATGATGTTTTTTCGCCATTATACCAATAAACACTGTTTTACCACAACTCCAATGCTACATTGTAGTTCTGGTCCCTCCAACCATCTTGGCTCATCCTGCCAAAGCTTATATCCCATTTGCAGTACTAGCTTGAAAATTTTGTGTAGATCTGTTGTGGAAGTGTTAACCCTGATCTACAATGAAAATTCTCCCTACAGGATCACAACTGAATATTGTTTGAAGCTAATGAGAATAAAGGAATTGAACATCTAAATCTAATTGTCTGGTATGGAAGCCTTTTTTTAGGGAATCTTATACCCTTAATGGCAGTGTTCCTCAATTCCAGAAGTTTCATCAATTTTGTTTTGTTTTTGTCTTTGTGTCTGATCATTTCTCCAGGAATCACTGGATGTCATGTCTACTAATGACGACAACACTCTAGGTTTTACTTTAGAACTTTATTCCACATATATGGATGCTGCCAAGGTTTGTGAAATGTTTTTAGTAGACTTGGGTATAATTTTTCAGGGGGTTCGGCTTTGGTGGTGGGGGGGGGGCAGTGGTGGGTAAGGTGATAAACCTTTTTTCGGCTTTGGGGTCGGCTGGGATAAGATCATGGTCATGTTGTGAACAAGTGGACAGGGCTCTACCTCTCTGTCTGTAGCACCTTCAGAAAACAGAACTGTTGTATTGTATTACCTCTGGAGTTAGAGTATTTTATTTTTGTACTGCTCTCCTGTCTAGTTACTTGGGGGAAAATTTGTAAACAAAGGCTGAAATGGTGGAACAGAGAGGTTAACTAACTTGAATAGTTTTTAATTACAATGCTTAGTGGAAGAATTGAATATGGAACTATCAGTAGAGCTGAAATTTGGGACTTCGGGATCGCAAATGCAACACCCTAACTTTTGTAACCTGGTTATTCCATTTTTTTTTACAGTCCCAAGATGAACATTTTAACTTTCTAACGCATTTTTTATTTCGTCCACTTCCTACCCTGTAGGAGATGCTTTTCCGTCGTACTTGTAGACTGGTAGAGTTTGAGAATGCAACAAAAGCACTGGAAAAAGCCAAACCTAAGAACCAAGAAGCGGTAAGATTCAAACAAACTTGTGTTTTGCACGTGATATAAATTCCTTTGGTACTTTTCCCCTCATTCTGTTGCTCGTGATTGAGTATTTGCCTTAACATGTAAGGATGTACTTTTATTATCCAAATGTGCTTCGTAGAGTACAAATAACGCGCGAGACGAGTACAAATATCACACGATATTTGTACTCCAGAAATATCCGCGAAATTGGCCCGCAATGATATAACAATGTGGCGTGTTGGATAATACATCTCTTGTTTAACGTTTTGTTGTGTGTTATTGCTGATTATTTTTACACGTTGTTTGTATTTTGACTCGCCCTACGGGCTGACGTCAAAATATGGTACAACTCGTAAAAATACTCAGCGATACTATACAACAAAACCTCCATTAAGATATATATACTTGCAATAGACATTTATCACTGGAAGGTCATGTTGAGGTTCTGTAGAATCATGTCGAATTCTAGAATGGAAGATTGCCAAATTGTTTTTGTGCATTTTCCATTATCAGCTTCAAAAATCCAAAGAAGAAGCAGAGGAAGCATACAATTCAATTTCAGAAGCTGCAAAAAAAGAGGTAAATAACAATACCAGAGCAGTGTTTTTTATTTAACTGATCTTAATTTTTTTTGCAGATGATCCGTTACAACAGGCAAAGGGTGTTTAGCCTGCAAGCAAGTCCTATCCAGTACGCTGAATCGCGGTCAAAGAATGGAAGAGATACGTACGCCATATTAGCCAAACTACTGAATGACATGAAAAAATCTGCGTAATTAAGAAGCATGAAGAAAATAGACGGCCCCATGAACTTAGGTGGCCAAAATTTATGGCTCACTTTCTGTATGACATCAGATTATTTCAATTTAATGCTGATAAGACAAAAATAATTCTTTAGAACGACACCAGGGTGTTTCAGGCATTGGCCTGTTCCAGGCATTCAGTTGGTAAAATGGAGCGAAGATTGGAACTGAGAAGTGAAAAAGAGAGGGAGGCCTGGATCGGGTTCATTAAGGGACTCGACCCAAACCTCCCTCGCTTTTTGACTCCTCTGCTTTAAGAGCGCGGTTTACTTTTATGCTTCCTTTTACAAACTGATTGTCCGGAACAGGTTCTTCAGGCAGAAATTGGCCAGAAATGGTGACAAAAATGTGGCAATGACTAGGAAATTAATCAGCAAATATTTCGTAGCAGGAATGAATTTCTCAACTTTGTTAAGGATACCAGCCTTGAATCAATGCTCCAGAAGATTTATTAAATACTTTTCACGGTGAATTTTTCACCTTTATGTTCTTTCATGCAGATCACATTAAAACTGAAAAGTGAATTTATTTCTCTACCTCCTCTTGTAAAAGGATATTTTTATTGATTCTAAATGAATGATTTTCAGATGTGCAATGTTTTCTATGTACTCTCGGACTAACTGACCCCATTGAAAAAAATAAAAAAAATAGTTCTATTTCCAATCTTTTAAGAAGTTCCCACCAAAAATCGATTTCTTTTGTATTAGAAAGCCTAATAAAAGTTATTGGTTATAGCGGTGGAAAGTTTCTGTTTAAATAACTTTTTTAATTACCCGTAAGGAGTAGAATAAAAGGTCTTTTGCTGACTTCCTCTGCGAAGATACCGGTTAACGTGATCTTTTATTCCGGTGAAAAACTGCGTTTTCCGTTTATAAATATTTGTTTTAACGTATAATGGGCCACTTATAATAATACTTGTCTTGTAGCTCTATCACGGGTACAGTGTTTCTTCCCCTCCGACTCAACCCAAGTCACCAATCCTGAATATAGCGATGACTTAAAGGCAGTGTGAAGTCGATGGACCTTCTAACTTTCGCCAACGAGCGAAGCGCTCCTTCGAAAAAAAAAAAAAACTTGTCAAACATGTTAAACACTGCTGTAATAGGTCGGCTTGTCTTTGAAGCCCAAAACAATGAAACTTCCTAAATGACCCTCCCACTCCTAACCCTATTACCCAACAAATCAATCTTCTGCTGTTTTATTTCTGATGAGATCACGCGCAGATCAGGTGTAAAAATAGACACTGTGTCATCAGGTATGTTTCGCAATAATCTTTAGTGGCTTTTGGTTTGGTGCCCTGTTTACCTTCGAAAGGAGTCTTGCTTTTTTTCTGGAGAAATACATCGATGCAAAGCTTCAATGGCGCCTGAAATCCTCAAAGAAGCAAGACTAGATCATTTGTAATCTAGATTGAGAAGCAACTAAGTGTCTGTACGTATAGAACAAGACTATAGCTCAGTGTACGAACCATTAAGAGTTTTGTCACAAATCCATGCTCGTGTGCGCGAAGTGTTATACTTAACGGCTCTATGAACGAATTTAGGCCTGCTCCATTTTAAACATTTACCAACAGCTAAGTCGATTTCATTTTGTAGAAAACAATTTGGGAATTTGTCCTTCATTCATTTTGCGAGGTATATATGTCTTATTAGACGTTTTGTTGTGTAGTATCGCTGAGTATTTTTACTCGTTATTTGTATTTTGAATCGCCCTACGGACTCGTCAAAATACGGCACAACTCGTAAAAATACTCAGCGATACTACACAAACAAATGTCGAATAAGTTATTTATTATCCAACACGCCAAACTGTTATTTCAGTGCGGGCGAATTTCGCGGATTTTATTTGCGGGGAGTGCGTGACAGAGGTATGCGAAGCGGAACTGTTGTTGTGTCGCTGTTTCTATTTTCTTCATTAATGAACAAATTTTCTGGTCGTCAAGCTGTTTTTCTTCGTTCGATTCATCTAATGAACTTGGACCTATATTTGCTAGCCATTTTGACTCTTCGTCGTCGGAAATATGATTCAAATTGTTCGCCCCTTGCTTATTTTTTCTTTTCGTAACCACAATTCAATTCTTCGCTCGCGCGATGCGAGAAAACCTGTTTAACCGGTACTACAATAGACGAGTACAAATACCGCGTGATATTTGTACTCGTCTATGGCGTTACTTGTACTCGTCTTGGTGTAGTTGGATTATAAAGTCTCTTAACCGGACGGATGTACAGGGATTCTTTATTTGGTGAATGAAAAACCTCATCGCTTATTTCGCTTTGTTTCTTCCTCCAATGTAAATTGGAACGTTTCGATAGCAAGGAAACGGTCTGGAGCCTTTATTCTTCGTGCCAGCCCATCACGAGCCGTAAAACGGCAGTGAAAAGATGATCAGATCAACAATAGTATTTAACAGCCTTACTGTGCTCCGCAAGGCACTGAGATAAGTCTCACTGGTAAGTACATTATGTCAGAGTGTAATTTAGTTGTTTCCGTAAAGGGCCAGGACTTGCCAATTATGAAATTTAAACTAAACCTCTACCTGTCTTCGGACAACAACAAGAGCTACATGTCTTTGCTCTCGAGATTGATCACGAACGAAGATCGTTAAGTTTCTTGCCAATAAGCACGTTAGGTATGTTTTGAAGATGGGAAGATTTTCGAATGTATGTTGTCTAGGGTAAAACCGTAGAAAGAAACTGACACAGACAACTCCGCAGTCGATGAAGATCTTCTCTGCTTCATCGTTTCCAGACACGTTTCCCCCTAATTTTGTAACCTTATATACTTTCAGCTGGCTCTACATTTTACTATAAGTAAAATGCTGAATGTTGTCGCTGAAGATAACCAGTGAACTGAATACTAAACTGTTCGTTCAAAAATTTTCCTTTCGGTGAAAGGCTCAGTATAGTGCTTTTTTCATTTTCTACTTCATAAATTGTTACAATGCCGTTCTGTAAAGGGACTTTAATCAGAACCTTCTAGAAAACGACATTCGAATATGGTTGACCTCTGTTCAAGAACTTACTGACTCCTATTACTTGAAATATCACACCAAACACGAGAGCAGGCGGTAAATCATTCAACGTTTAGTATTCCCCTAGTGTTGCCCTTTATCTGCTTTGTATTAATAGAACCGCTTCGAGAATTGCTTGAAATATTGCCTAAGGGACCGGGGAAGAACTGATGTGCTTTGCTCTACCACTTTTTCATTTTTTGACTTACCTCCTCCAACGTCCCCCATTCCGATGAAATAGTTCTATTTACGCGTAATGGATCAGCGCATTTGCTGTTAAAAGACGCGTGTCATGGGATTATTATTTCAAGGCTAAGGTCACAATAGGTAACACACTGGTTTCACTTTCGTGTTCCTGTTTACAAGTTGAAGGCTGGTTGCGGATGAGCAATTTTAAGTTTCTTGTCTTGTCTGGTTGGAATTTTGACGCCTAAACGAAATTCAGAACCGATTTTAGTAGTTGTTTCAGACAAGAGATATTTACATTCTCTACAGAGGCTTAAATGTGGAGTCTTATCCTTGTTGCTGCTCTGAAAAGGACTTTGATCAACACATTCTCCAACAGAATTTAGATTTGCTCTATATTTTGACTCAACCCCCATTAAGTAGCTCTGCCTATAAACTCAACCGATCAGCGCAGAAATCGCAAGTCTGACGTTTGTGGCTTTAAAGATGCCATAAAAAATAATGCAATGTCGAGAGATTATTTCTGAAGGTCACAGTATGTAACTAATCAGTTTCACTTTCATGTTCTTGTTTATTAGCTTCTAAACAGCTACCCCTCCCCTCCCCTCCCCTCCAAAATCCCGATTCCTTCCAGAGTTTTCTTAACTCTGGAAAGTAGGGGTCTGTACACAGGCTACTGTTTATCAACTGGACGGAATTATGACGATTCTTTATTCGCTGAATGAAAACCCTCATCTAGTATAAAAAGACTTTAGTTCTTTATGGTCGTTAAATACAGTCAATTTAGTCCGTTTTATCGCTTAGGCCCAGTTCAAACGTCGAATTTCACAAGTGCCGAACTTAACTCCTATTTCAGTCAACTAAAATAGTTAAATACGGCATTTGATTCAAACGTCGTTCAATTTGATTCAAGTCGTTCAAAGGCAAGATACGCGAACTCAGTATAAGTGAGCTCTTGGATGATGGCTGCACGCGCTGTAGCCTCTGCTCCTCTTGAATTTTTTATATTTTATTACAAATCCCGTAACTAGTTAACTATAGATTTTCTCTTAGTTTTAATATCTATACTACTGTAAATAGCTCCAAGTCTTTTTTCTTTTTTAGTGTCCCCAAATTAGTAAGGGATTTTTCCCTTGCTAGACGGCTGTCGACACTTTTAATAAAGTTTTACTACTACTATTACTACTACGTCGAATTTAACTCAGTCGAATTCAACTCTGTTTGCTGTCGATATTCCCAGGCGCACTACGTATTGGCTTAGGACGAAGACGTCTGTTGAGCGTTTGCTTAATTGCTTCACTGATGCTCTTGATGTGCTGTTTGTTTTTGCTTCTTTATCTTAGCTTTTCGTCGTGATACTTTCACATGATTCACGTTCGATCATTTCACTGAAACACGACCCACAATATGCCACAGAGTTTCCTACTTTCCACCTAGGAGTGCCCTCTTCGTTTTTAAAAACCGATCACCTCATACAAAAGTAATTACCGCACGTCAAAGAACTGTATTTCGTCTTTTCAAAGTATGAACTACAAATTCCTTTGTCTCCCACCATTTTTTTGTGCTGTTTTGGCTTTTTCGCGCATGGCATTCATAGAATTCGTGGCGATTTGTGGGTAATAAATGAATTATGATAATTTCCTGTAATTCATGCATTAATTTCGGCACATGTGAGCACAGGGAGCCCAGACAAGCGACGAGTCTGGTTGTCTATTCGAAATATAAAGTAATGTATGGGAGAATATTGAAGAGTCTTATCATCGTAAACTTATATCATGAAATTTCTGAGTTAAAGCTCAAAATAAATGGAAACCTACCTCACTTGCTGTGCATTGTCGTTTCTGTGGCTCTAAATGGCCAATTTGAGCGATTTGGCGGGTTTTGCGTCGACTATTAGTATACGTTATAAGAAGGAGACACGGGGGAGGGGGTGACAATGCTCATTTAGAATGTTTGTTTTGGAACAGGTCCCCCCCACTCCTGCCTCAGAACTTACAATACAATACTATACTTTTTCATTTTAAATTACCGGCACTCTTACTATATGAGAGGTGCTTAAATGAATAAAGTTTCAATCTTATTAAAAATGGGGAAAAAACTGGATATGCGGATGATAAATGGAAAATTCCCAAAATTATTAGTATAAAGTTGAATAAAAAAGCATTTAAAGTCACTTTCCTCCTTTTAAAATATTTGAAACAAAGGATCTTTTGTGATACCAAGAATTGTACGAGATTTTTAGCAAAATTAAAGATGTTTAAGAAACTCAGATATATTTCAAGATATTTACAATTTTTGTAGCCATCAGTCTCAAATTCCGCTCTTATGTCAAGCGAAAGAAGCATACAAAATAATACTGATTAACGGTTTAAAGCACATTTAAGCGTAATTTTTTCTCTTGGATGTTAATAGACCAAACATCATAACAAATTAAGCAAATTTAATTAATGGTTTTCAGTAAAACAATTGATGTATAGCCTACAGGGGTGCAGCTATTTAGAGACGTGATTAATTTGTTTGGTGTTGAAGCCAGATTAATTAGCCTTCTCTTTCGTGTTTATAGGGTGCTTTTTTGATCACGGAGAGCAGCCTCTTTTCTTTATCTTAAAAGAAGTACTACTGCCTCGCTCTGAGGTGTCTGAATTGACAACGGTAAGATTACTTTATTTCAGTTGCACCAAGGAATAACCAAAACTACAACTCCTTTCAAGCGAGTTTAAAATTAGTTCAACCTAGGCTAGGTAACTTTCCATCCTTAGATGGATGCGACATTCGCAAACTCAATAGTTGTCAGTAAAACAATTGATATTAAACTTGCAGAGTGCAGCTATTTAGGGAGGTAGAGAAGGTGTTCTGCCTGAGGGCCACAGAAGTTTTCGCTTTCGCGTTCGTCGAGTGTTTTGTTGACTACAGAAAGCAGCCTATATTCTTTATCACAGATGATCAATTACCACCAAAAAGTCTCCAAAACTTGGCAGGAGCAAGTACCTTAGTTTCATTTGCATGAAATTTATGAGTAGCAGATACAACTCTTTTCAAACAAAAATTACATCCTAGAATTGCTATCTTACAAGAGAAGGAGCTTTATAAGACCGTAACAAGTTGAAATTTAACCGTGATTTCTCCCATCTTCCTTAACGCAAATTCCCCTACATCAGTGAAAATGTCATTGATGTTATTTTGTTATGCTCTGTAATTTCTTTAATCTAATATTCTGAGTTTATCAACTCAACAAAAGAACTTCTATGTTTTGGTCAGCAAGTGAGGTAGGTTTCCATTTATTTTGGTTTATGATGTGAAGTTGTTAAAAAGTAGCCTTGATTCTTCGCTGCTCAATTTTCCTTCATATCCCTAGTCCTGGCGTCAATTTAGCTCCACCCTGTGAATAAAGGAAATACACTTCCTTGTCTCTGAACCACGTCTTTCTTAAAGAAACATGTCTAAGCGCGTATCGCTAGATCTTGACACATATACTATTTGCAAAGACAACCCTGATGGCTATTAACAAAACTTTGGTTTTGCGCAGGTTCAAACAAGAGATGGCCGCTGCATTTGAATACACGGAAGAGCAGCTAAACTACTTCAGGATTTGTTACGTTGTCACTGATATTATAACAGAGGGTCTGAGAACAATCTTTAAACAAGAATGGGACAGTCGCCACAAGACAAGACTAGGAGAATGGAAAGATGAACCTAAAAGTGGACTGGACTTTTGGAATGGGGAGTCCCTAAAGAACAGAAGCAAAAACAAACGGCTGTTATCAACCATGAAAAATGGCGATAGAGCTGAATGGGATTGTACCATGCTGTTTTACGCTATTCTTTTTTCAGATTGTATCCACGGTCTCAATTCAGTGGTTCGATCAAACATAGATAAACTAAGAAATGTTCGGAATGAAATCGCACATGACGGAGCAGGCCAACTCTCTGACGGAGAATTCAATATTGTTATATCGCGGGTGAAAACTGCATTCGTCGCCCTCGGTCTTCCCACATTGAAAATCAATGAGGTCCAAAATCAAACAACCTTCCCCACAGAGGAGTTAAGTGAATTTTTAAGGGAGGTTAACGACCTGAGACAGGAACTTAAAGAAAAAGAAGAACAGAGGCTTGCCTTGCAAGATCAGTTACACGCAGATGTCTCTCCATTTTGCATTCTCCCTCCTAAACCAACACACGACATCGCTGCTCGAGAATCTGAAGTTGATGAAATTATGCGAAACCTGCAAACATTAAAACGCACCGATGATGGGATGAGCATACTGTATTTGTCAGGAAATCCAGGAAGTGGCAAATCTCAGCTGGCCCGTTTAGCAGCCAAGCGATTCTACGACGAAGTCAAAGAAACACCTTCCGCAGCTTCCTTTGTCATGACACTGAATGCTGAAAGCCCAGAAACAATTTTGAATTCGTATGTCCATTTTGCTCAACATTGCAAATGTCCCGGATATGAAATAACAAACACTTACGGCTCGAAGGATTTGAACATAGACGAGAAGATTTCATATCTCAAGTCCCTAATAAGTGCAAAAATTAAGCATTACACTTCATGGCTGGTGGTAGTTGATAATGGGAACTCTCTTTCAAGTGGTCATTTGCCTGATGCAGGAAACGAGGTGTGGGCAAGGGGCCAGATGCTAATAACAACGCAGGGCACTGCGTCTATGCCGTTAACAAGCTCTTCCGTACAAAACCTTTCCGTCAGCGCAGGAATGCAACCTAACGACGCATGCTCTTTGCTGAGCATTCTTTCTGATATCCCAATTAATGACATAGAGAAAGAAGTTGCTAAGGTATTAGACTACCAGCCACTTGCCCTAGCGGCTGCAGCCACGTATGTGCGACAAGTTCGTCAGAGTAAGGTATCCTCGAAGTTTGGCTGGAGCGACTACCTGAAGAAATTGGAAGAGGGGAAACGAAGTGATACTGAAATCAGACTTGCTGAGAGCAATCCAAGCTATCCAAACTCCATGACCAAAGTAATAACACTCGCTGTCGAAAAAGCGATGGCGGACGATATAATTTTCCATCACATCTTCAATTTTCTCTCTGTGTGTGCATTACAGCCGATCCTTCAAGAAGCTGTTATCGAGTACATCAGAGCAGTAGAGGAAGATTTTGAAGATGAAGATATGATGAGAATGAGAATGAATCAATGTTCATTATTGCTGATTGAAGAAAAAGAAGAGGAGGAAGAAGAAGAGGAAGAAGAAGAGGAAGAAGAAGAAAAAGTGAGTGGTGTCTATATTCGAGCTCATGGTATTGTTCACGATGTTATTAAATCTGCGACGAAAGATTGGACAAAGGATGAAGTTTACGAAGTGGTACATGGGGCTGTAATGTCATTCTCCAAATTCGAAAAATTAGCTTCTATTGATGTGGGAACAAAATTAGCTCCCCATTTAAAGATGTTAAGCTTAAAACTTGAACATGTGGTAATTAGAAGAGAAAAGCCAGAACTCTCCGAAAGAGCACTTAAGTCTTTGAGTTCTTACGCTGGTGGCCTTTGCACCCTCGGTGACATGTGCCATGACCACAGTGAGTTTGGAGCAGCGATAGTCTTTTATAAATTGCAGTTAAAAATGATTGAGTCAAGTCACGAAGGAGAGGACCTGAAAAAAACAGCATGTTACAGCAACTTGGGTATTGTACATAGTGAGCTGGGCAAAACAGACCAAGCAGAAGACTACTATAATCATGCACTGGAGATTGAGCTGAAGAACCTGGGACCTGATCATGTTGATGTTGCAGCCTCTTACAACAATCTGGGTACTTTACACAGTGACCTGGGCAAAACAGATCAAGCAAAAGACTACCATAAGCGTGCACTGGAGATTCGTCTGAAGAAGCTTGGACCTGATCATGTTAATGTTGCAGCCTCATACAACAATCTGGGTAGATTACACAGTGACCTGGGCGAAACAGATCAAGCAAAAGACTACTATAAGCGTGCACTGGAGATTCGTCTGAAGAAGCTTGGACCTGATCATGTTAATGTTGCAGCCTCTTACAACAATCTGGGTAGTTTACACAGTGACATGGACGAAACAGATCAAGCAAAAGACTACTATAAGCGTGCACTGGAGATTCGTCTAAAGAAGCTTGGACCTGATCATGTTGATGTTGCAGCCTCTTACAACAATCTGGGTAGTTTACACAGTGACCTGGGCGAAACAGATCAAGCAAAAGACTACCATAAGCGTGCACTGGAGATTCGTCTGAAGAAGCTAGGACCTGATCATGTTAAAGTTGCAGCCTCTTACAACAATCTGGGTAGTTTACACAGTGACCTGGGCAAAACAGATCAAGCAAAAGACTACTATAAGCGTGCACTGGAGATTCGTCTGAAGAAGCTCGGACCTGATCATGTTGATGTTGCAGCCTCTTACATCAATCTGGGTAATTTACACAAAGCGCTGGGCGAAACAGATCAAGCAAAAGACTACTATAAGCGTGCACTGGAGATTCGTCTGAAGAAGCTTGGACCTGATCATGTTGATGTTGCAGCCTCTTACAACAACCTGGGTAGTTTACACAGTGACCTGGGCGAAACAGATCAAGCAAAAGACTACTATAAGCGTGCACTGGAGATTCGTCTGAAGAAGCTGGGACCTGATCATGTTAAGGTTGCAGCCTCTTACTACAATCTGGGTATTTTACACAAAGCGCTGGGCGAAGCAGATCAAGCAAAAGACTACTATAAGCGTGCACTGGAGATTCGTCTGAAGAAGCTTGGACCTGATCATGTTCATGTTGCAGCCTCTTACAACAATCTGGGTAGTTTACACAGTGACCTGGGCGAAACAGATCAAGCAAAAGACTACTATAAGCGTGCACTGGAGATTCGTCTGAAGAAGCTAGGACCTGATCATGTTAAAGTTGCAGCCTCTTACAATAATCTGGGTAGTTTACACAGTGACCTGGGCGAAACAGATCAAGCAAAAGACTACTATAAGCGTGCACTGGAGATTCGTCTGAAGAAGCTTGGACCTGATCATGTTCATGTTGCAGCCTCTTAGAACAATCTGGGTAGTTTACACAGTGACCTGGGCGAAACAGATCAAGCAAAAGACTACTATAAGCGTGCACTGGAGATTCGTCTGAAGAAGCTTGGACCTGATCATGTTAATGTTGCAGCCTCTTACAACAATCTGGGTAGTTTACACAGTGACCTGGGCGAAACAGATCAAGCAAAAGACTACTATAAGCGTGCACTGGAGATTCGTCTGAAGAAGCTTGGACCTGATCATGTTAATGTTGCAGCCTCTTACAACAATCTGGGTAGTTTACACAGTGACCTGGGCGGAACAGATCAAGCAAAAGACTACTATAAGCGTGCACTGGAGATTCGTCTGAAGAAGCTTGGACCTGATCATGTTAATGTTGCAGCCTCTTACAACAATCTGGGTAGTTTACCCAGTGACCTGGGCGAAACAGATCAAGCAAAAGACTACTATAAGCGTGCACTGGAGATTCGTCTAAAGAAGCTTGGACCTGATCATGTTGATGTTGCAGCCTCTTACAACAATCTGGGTAGTTTACACAGTGACCTGGGCGAAACAGATCAAGCAAAAGACTACCATAAGCGTGCACTGGAGATTCGTCTGAAGAAGCTAGGACCTGATCATGTTAAAGTTGCAGCCTCTTACAACAATCTGGGTAGTTTACACAGTGACCTGGGCAAAACAGATCAAGCAAAAGACTACTATAAGCGTGCACTGGAGATTCGTCTGAAGAAGCTCGGACCTGATCATGTTAAAGTTGCAGCCTCTTACAACAATCTGGGTAGTTTACACAGTGACCTGGGCAAAACAGATCAAGCAAAAGACTACTATAAGCGTGCACTGGAGATTCGTCTGAAGAAGCTTGGACCTGATCATGTTGATGTTGCAGCCTCTTACAACAATCTGGGTACTTTACACAAAGCGCTGGGCGAAACAGATCAAGCAAAAGACTACCATAAGCGTGCACTGGAGATTCGTCTGAAGAAGCTTGGACCTGATCATGTTGATGTTGCAGCCTCTTACAACAATCTGGGTAGTTTACACAGTGACCTGGGCGAAACAGATCAAGCAAAAGACTACTATAAGCGTGCACTGGAGATTCGTCTGAAAGAGGAAATGGAAAATATGCTTCCAGAAAAGGAAGTTAAGAGGTTATCACTATGTGAAATCCCTATCTGAAGAAGCTTGGACCTGATCATGTTGATGTTGCAGCCTCTTACAACAATCTGGGTAATTTACACAAAGCGCTGGGCGAAACAGATCAAGCAAAAGACTACCATAAGCGTGCACTGGAGATTCGTCTGAAGAAGCTAGGACCTGATCATGTTGATGTTGCAGCCTCTTACAAGAATCTGGGTAATTTGCACAGTGACCTGTGCGAACTCCAAGAGGCTAAGCATTGTCTTGATCGTGCACTGGTAATTTTTATTTCGAGATACGGTCAAGATCATGTTAGGGTACGAGAGGTCAGGAGGAACTTCTCTCGGCTACAACAGAAAAGGAGATGCGTCGTGAATTAAGGCTTAAGCTGCTTTGAAAAGAAGAAAAGATGGACTTGTAGATAGTCTAGAAACTGGGCTAATTTATAAACGGTGAAGGCCTTTAATTCTTTTTAGACGTTGCTGTCCCTTTGCTGGAGAAGTTTCGCCAGAATCTAGACCGTTTTGATATTTTCGTTATATTTGATATTATTCGAGCTTCTTCTATCCTGATCTGCAAACTCTGTGATGGGAGACAGTTTAAAGACGTTTCCTTGCTTGAAGTCCCACGTTCCAGGACAAAATCGTTTATGAGTCGCCATATAGTGCTGCTTTTTCTGAATTATGACTTTTGATTGATTGGCTTGTGTACATATCACTCTTTTCTTATCAGCAACGTATATTTATAAAGTAAAAGATAGCCTGGTGGTTTCGTTATGTTTTATTTCTGATGGAACTTAAACTAAAAACAGGCTCCTCCTGTAAGAAGGAGTATAATTGACAAGGTTTCCAAATGAATAGCTCAGGACTTAATAGCACTGTAGATCTCAGTCTGAGAAGTTTTAAAGTATTGTAAAAGATTAAGAGACTCCTTGTGATATTACCTTAGAATTTGAAATTTCGTTGAAGTGGAGACATAAACGCTTTATGTATTATCTTCTCATACATTCTTAGATGAATGTCGCGCGTTTACTACAGAGTGTACGAGGAGCTTCGTTTAATCGGGATGATTAGGTCTAGTAATGGTTGATTTCGACCCAGTGCATCTCAGGATCTTTAGAATAATGACGGACTATATATACATTAGCCTTTTGTGAGAGCTTACATAAGTTTATATATTTGTTTGCGGTCAAATGTGAGATCGTAAGAGATGATGTTTTTTTCAAATACACGGACATGTTTTTGCATCAAATAGATACCTGTGTGGTTATTATCTTTCGATTTTACTTTTGGAGCGTGCAGTGGCCCCTCCCCACCCAGATTATTCAAGCATGATTTGTTTTAGCGTCACTCCTTTGGCAAGCTCGTTATCTTCTTTTTTATTATACTGGGTGAAACCCGAAGCGAGTGCCAAACGTTAGCAGCGGCTTCAGTTGTGTATCCCAGGCGCTTGTTCCATTTTTTGTCCCCCTTCCCCGGGCCAAAAATCTTTATGTACATCTTTGGTTTAGATCCGTTGGTGAGGTTGCAGTGTACGTCGTTCCCTCCGGTTTGATGACTCTGTTTATGACGTAGACAAGTCACATGGACTTTTGTTCCATCTTAAAACAGTCAACGTATGTGTTTTCTGAAGCTTTCGATCGCAATGTTCTTCTTGACCTTTTTCATTTTCAATTGTGAACATTTGTGAAAAGAGGAAAACCTCACAGCTTTGAAAATGGCTTTTCGTCGCGCAAATTAAAATGGATAGAGCAAAGAAGCACAACACCCACAAAGAATAAAGCATGTTCTATCATGAATTTGCAACTCTACATCACACTTATAGGTCGTGGCAGTACAGACGCTGCAGCGTTCGGTCCATCCAAACCCAATGAGGGCCAATATGCCCCAGGACAGTTTCAGCAAGTGCGGTTAATAATAAATGATTTATTAGAGGGCAGTCTGACCAAAGTTTGCCGAATTTAGAGAACAAAAAGACAGGCTGTTCAGGCGCATTGCAATTTGAAAAAAAATTAATCCTTTATTTAAGGAAAACCGACGGTAAAAGTTTAAAACAAACATGGAGGAAAAGCCAGTAGGAAAAACCTCGTGGTAACTTACTGAACGGCGCATGCGTGCACGCGATTGCATAATAATACGTCGGAACACACGGCCTACGACCGTTTCCGCGAAAACGGTTCGTATGGCAAAATCCCAACCGAGTAAAAACTAATCACAGCGCTCGGATTTACCTCAAGACTACTTGGCCGTATGAAACTATCAAAGTGACCCTGCGGGGGACCCATAGATATATTATGCAGAATACAATTGTTTATTTCATGCGGTCAAGTCTAAGGTTAAAAAGTAAACGTGATATTTAATTCTTATACCCCCTTAACAATGAGTAAGTTCTTAAGAGGGAATAGTCGGTAGTTCACATTTTGGTAAATGTTTATCCCACCTACTTGTCCGGCACAAAATTAGCCGTCATCCCTGCAACAATAGCTTCACCAATCATTGATAAGGTACATGCCATCGGTGCCATGAGGTAATTTTTATGAAGCAGAATACAAATTAACATTTGAATCAGTGTCCGAACGATTAATATATCGTGTTTCGATGAATTGTTGTGGAAATTTTGGTAAAAAGTAGAAAACGTTTTTCAAAGCACTTTGAATGGATAATTAATGGCTAGTGTTTCGAGACAAGGGCTACTTGAATTTAAACTGATAAGAACGTCTTGGGCTGAGATTCGATGGCCCGAAAATGTAGGCAGGGTAAATCATAGATCACGAATTATGCATGAACCCAAGAGGAACATAAATGGTTTAAATGGAGGCTTGTTTTAAACAATAACAAGGCGACACCACAACATCGGGAGCTACTTTCCCTACACTTTGCGAAAAGTCATGAGCTACTTAAACGTGCACCTGCTCTTTTGTACAGAGAAGATGCAGCAGACGGGGCCTTTTGTGTTAAATGTCCGTCTCTAAGAAGACTAGAATGTCTAACCCTTTGCAGATGTCATAGCATAAGTAGCGCATGCTCCTGAGTTATATCAAGACCCTGAGTGTTAGTCTGCCCTGGGGCTTGAACCAGACCTCTAACCTTAGACCTCGGAGCTAAAGTCACCCAGGAGCCATCAAACTCGCCAAATTGAGAAGCACTCTGTTTTTTTTTACTAGGTATGAACAGACTATCCTGCAATTGTCCTGCTCGTGATGTTGATATTTTACAGAGTCGCATACTAAGAAATGTTATGTTTACAACAATGAGTAGTGGAAATATGATAGTTTTGTTGTCTTTATTTGAAAATGATGTGGTGATCCAAAGATTTTTGGACGATTGTAGTTTGCTGGTGCACGAGGCTAAGAATCAAGGAGGTAACAATGTACTAGAGGGAACGAGAATGGCGATCATGACGAATGATATGAATTAACATACCTTCCAAGGCAAGTAATGTAGCGGCCGAGTTCTGATTTTGGACGCTTGCGGCCAATTTTCTTATTTTGGAAACTGGTGTATGATTTTTTTTTCTTTTTTCTTTTAATTTTGACGGTAGTGTCTGATTTTTGACAAAGGAGCCGATTTTTCGATTTTGGACAGCAAATGATCAGTTATCCAAACAAGTCAATTATCCTAGACTCCAAGCGCGTCTCCAACTAGACCAGCGGTGGCCAAGAAGAAATGAGAAGAAAACTCACTTGTGATTTCAATGGTGAAGTTACAAGTGACATTGTTTCCTGATTGGTCCATTGCATGACACAGAATAACACGATTCTTTTATTGAACGATTGAGGAGGTTGGTGGATTTGCTGATCATGAGTTGCCCGTAGCAACCGGTTTCGTGCAGGTAACCGACGATAAAAATTTTTCTCGTTCAGCATAAGATGACATGGGGTTTTTTGGACATGTGACACCAAACGCGAGAGAGAAAAAGATCTGGAATGGAAAAGAGTTCGTTAGTTTCAAGCGAAAGAACAAACATAAATCAAGCTGACATATCACCTGATGTCAACTCTAACCTGACCTTCGTACAGAGGTTTACTATTTTTCACAACAGAAATGACGCATGGAACACTCATCGATTTCCCAATCTTTAAGCTCGCAATTAATTTATTTTTATCAGCACTTGCACAAAATATCTCCTTGGCTCGTTATCAAAATGGCAGAACCTATTATCAGTCGGGTCGAATACTGGCTTGGTTAACGGGAACATAGAAAAGGCTATCAAATCTTTCCCGAAATAAGTTTTAACTGGAAAATAACAGTTTCCCATAAAATAACGAACAATTAAAACTTATGATCACACGAACACAATAACATACGCGAAAACTTTTATCGGGGGCAAAAAGCTCAATATAGTATGAAGGTGGCAAGTTATGGGTAAACAAGTTGTGTACACAAAACTTATTGAAAAGGACTGCTGGACACAAAAATAAAAACTGCGGACGTAACACAAAGTTCGTACTGATATGGAAACCAGAAGAGAACTTAAGTTCCAAAAAACATGGTTAGGTAGTTATTTAAAGCCCTCTCTACTCAATTATTTCTTAGAGGGAATTTTCTGTGTAATAATAATGGTCTAGGATAAAATATGGACTGGACTGTTTTTTGGACGATTTTTTGGACGACTTTTTTGAACGATTTTTTGGACCATTTCATAAGGGGGGCGGCACACCTTTAGTACTCAGGGAGGAGTGGGTGCAGTCGAGAAGTACTGAGGGAGGGGTTGAGAAGAGGTTTGTTACTCAGGGAGAGGTGGTAGGTTGTTGTAATTGTAAACACTACTGGTTCATGGAGTTTTTACTCGATCGTACAGGCTATTTTAATCGGTTTTTCGACTGCCTTCAATCAAAATGTTTTCGCTGGGCCGCGTTGTTTCTTTAATTTATAGTAATGCGAAAATGCCACGTATACATTGGACGTAAATTTTTATTGAAAATATCGCGTTTACGATCTTTTACTGTAGAGTTACTAGTCTGGCGTAGGTTATGCGTGTGCCTTTCGAGTCGACTTGTGCACCATCAGTTTTCCTTTGGGTATATAGTGTGTAATTACCAGATTTATCTATCTTCTTTTTGTCATTGAAGTTATCAGACGAGATCACGAGATTACCGGTCCTTGGCCCTTGAATAGAATTCACAAGCACTATCGTAACTTTTACGTTTGTACGTTTACTATATGAAATCATTTTTGGTACAATCGAGTGTCTCGAGTGCATTTAGCGGGTTTTGATTGTTTTTAAACAGGCGCGCGGAAGAAAGTTTAGTGGTGAACAATAAAGACAATAGAGTGTTTCTCTCGGAACTGGCATAGGGTAAAATATGGACTGGACTGGACTATTTTTTGGACGATTTTTTGGACTATTTTGGACGAGTTTTTGGACTATTTTTTAGACTTTTTTTGGACAATTTTATAAGGGAGGAGGCACACCTTTAGTACTCAGGAAGGAGTGGGTGCAGTCTACAAGTACTGAGGGAGGGGTGGGGGAAGAGTGTTATTACTTAGGGAGGGGTGGTAAGTGATTGTAATTATAAACACTACTGGTTAATGGAGCTTTTATTCGATCATAATAATTGTTGATTGTTTTTGAACTGGCGCGCGGAAGAAAATTTAGTGGTGAACAATAGAGAAAATAGTTTTTATGTCTCGGAACTATCGGTCTGATAGTTGTTCCTTGGAAATCTGATGTTCTTAAAACTAGCATATTTGCCCGAGAAACTTCGCTTCTCGGGCAAATATTTCTTTTAAGAACATCAAATTTCCGCGGGGCAACTAACAGCTGATAGTTCCTCGACAGAAACACTCTATTGTTTAACTAGGTATTTCGGTGTTGTGTGAAATTCTGTGATCTCGTTTGATAAGATCACTGACAAAAGGAAGATAGATAAATTCACTACTAACATACTCTATACACAAAGGAAAACGTAAAGCAACTGATAGTGCACACACAAGTCGACTCAAAAGGCACACGGATAACTCAACAGGGAAGGATCGTAAACGAAGTATTTTAAATATAAATTAAAGTCCAGTGTTTACGTGGCAGTTTCGCTTTCGCATAACGGAAATTCCGATATCTCGTCTGATAAAATGAATGACAGAAGGAAGAGAGATAAATCTGGTAATTACACACCGTATACACGTTTTTTGAGGTGTGCGTTTTCGAGGTCTGAGAGAATTTTGCTTTGTACGATTGTACCAAAAATGATTTCATATAGTAAACGCACAAACATTAAAATTGCGATAGCGCTTGTGAATTCTATATTTACGGCTAAAGTCAAGGGCCAAGGAACGGAAACTCTGTGATCTCGTCCGATAAGATTAATGACAAAAGATAGATGGATAAATCTGGTAATTACACAAAGGAAAACTGACGGTGTGCAAGTCGGCAAAAAGCACACGCATAACCTATGCCAGATAACTCAACAATGGAGGATCGATAGTAAAAGCGATATTTTCAATAAGAATTAAAGTCCAGTGTTTACGTGGCATTTTCGCTTTCGCATGGCTAAAAATTTAAAGAAACGCCGCGGCAAAGCGTAAAATGTTGATGTAGGAGAAGTCAGTCGAAAAACCGATTAAAATAATTATTAGGATCGAGTTAAAGCTCCATTAACCAGTAGTGTTTACAATTACAGCCACCTACCATCCCTCCTTGAGTAATGACAGTCTTCCCCCACCCTCCCTCAGTACTTGTCGACTGCACCCATCCCTCCCCGAGTGCTAAAGGTGTGCCTCTTCCCTTATAAAATGGTCCAAAAAATGGTCCAAGAAATGGTCCAAAAAATAGTCCAAAAAATCGTCCAAAAAATAGTCCAGTCCAGTCGACATTTTACCCTATGACGGTCCCCAGCGTGTCGCCGTACCCGCGACCACAGTGTGACAAAAATGATAAAGATTTTGTTACTCTTACTTAGCAAACGACGAAGGGAGACGTGATTATTTAGATAACGCTGAACATGCTGCACTAACGACACCTTTTTTCGTTTCTTCTTCGTACCCGAAAAGCAAAGGTCGAAAATATTGTAAATGCAGAAATTGAAAGAAGATCAAAGCGGTCTACAAAAACATTATAGCAACTAAGACAGTTTTATCGCCGGAAACGAGGAACTGGACGAGAAGTCGCTTGATGTTAGAAGGGTTTAAAAGAACAGTAATTCTTAAAAATAATTAGAAATATTATGGAAAAAATCACCTAATAAGGTTTTTGCGACATCATGTCGCCGTTATCACATGATTACTGCAATGGGCAGTTTGCAGTCAGCTATCGCTGCCATGAAGGTTAAATGAGGGAGTTATATACAAACCTATGGCTGATGCAAGGAGAAATTTCTGATACGGATGCAGACTGCTTGAGTGAAGATTACGGGCGCTGGGATTTCAACTGGAAACGTTCAGTTCATTTGATTCTTTCGTTTTCTAAGAGGAGAACATTTGTGAAAGATTTGATGCCAGTGCCTCTCAGATATTTAACAAATGGTAAACACCACAGCGTACACTATTGAGTTATGGATGCACGCGGGAGGTTGCTAAGCACGAAAGAAGCGTAAGAGTCGCTCGAGGCGATAGCCGAGAGCGACTCTAGCTTCTTGAGTGCTTAGCAAACCTCCCAAATGCATCCATAACTCAATAGTGTACGCTGTGGTGTTTACCATTTGTTTTATAACATAACATTAATACATTGTAGCTAAAGAGTTCCCTTTTATAAGACAAATCTTACGTGACCAGAAAAAACAAGCGCGCGCGGAAAAATAGTCTTTGCATTTGCTCACGTCAGCAGCGTACACCCATGGGCAAATGGGGGACGCTAAATTGACCAATCAGAGCGCGCGCTTTACTTTGGTTATGTTATAATAAAAAATGAGCTTGTCGCCATGTTGATGAAAGTGAATGGATAGAAAAGTAGCGACAGATTACTTAGTTCTAACTTAGTGTTTGATGTTTTGCACCTGACCTTTCACAAATGTTGAATGCATTCCAGTAATTTTGAATCGGAGCACTTTCAGATCGAGTGTTGAGAAACCAAATCAAGGAATTTAAAACAACAAATCAGAAGAAAGGAAAGTTCCTAAGAGCCAATGAGAACTAAAAGTGAAATTACGACATTCGATTGAAATTTCTCTAAACGACAAATACAATGATCTTATCCTTGATATTTTCACCGAGCTCCTGGACAAAACTGCCCCGCTCTCATCTCTGTCTCAGTTGAAACTTCCATCACCTCGATAGCGCGAAACTAAAAGGTATCCAATGTATCTTTCACGTTAGTTCACCTCCTGAAAAGCAGCCCCCGCTTCTTTACATGGGACATTTCAGCCAACGGAATTCTCCATGAAACACACTAAAATGTTACATACCTCATTTGTAAGGTTAAGCCTTGAAGTATGCGATCATTTCCATGCTAAACATCTTAACACAAAGAAGGATCTAAACAGTCACTGAATCTTTTTAATTTTTTTTTGTTTTAGCTTCAAGGCGTTTACAATCGAGTTGAAAGAAACTTTCTATTCTAATCATTATTTCAATATGTATCTTAGAGAAAGCCCGATTTTGATCCACTTTTTCCGTCACACAACGGTGCAAAATCAATGTTGCGTGACAGAGAAAAAACGTGACAAGAGGACTACGATTGCGCTCCCTGCTGTCAAAAAGGCTGCTCAATACCGTTTTAAATATTGTATATACAATAAAGGATTAATCAAGTATAACAAATACGTTGATATCATGTTTCGAAATAAAGAATCAACATAACTGAAAATAAATTGAGCCGGTTAATAAACTCTTCAACCTCAGTGACTAACATCTAATTTCCCCTTACAATATCACTTCTAAATCAAACGCTACGGTTATGAGTTAAAAGAAAATGATCTCAACTGAATGAAGCTCTGGATTGTAAAAAAAAAAATTTCTTCGCGTCAGTACCATCACTAATGTAAAGCACGCAGTATGGGGAACATGCTTACCGATGTTCAGGGAGCGTAGAGGGCTAAAGGAAGTCTTCCTTGAATCTCCCAAGATTTTCTACAATCTAAATTTGTGCATAAGTGGGATGATAGTGTTTTCCATTGTTGATATAAAACCTTGTTGACGCAGTTCTCAAAATTTGGCTGAATTGAAGATAGCTAAAACGAAGTTTAGCTAAAGAAGGGCAAACTGTTGGTTTCACAACCGGCCGACTGTTATTCAGGTACAAGCTACAAAAAAAATTATGAGTTTGGTTACGATATCTTTCTACTAGCAAACATGGCGATCAAACATGGCGGTACACACACACACACACAGACACACACACAGATACACACACAGACACACAAACAGAGACACACACACACACAAACCATAATTGCATCGATCTTTCTAACACTAAATACCTCATCTTCGTTTACGCCAAAAAAATTAAACTTCAAAAGATCGTTTTTGATAATTCAAAGACAGTTTGTCTCACAATTTGTGGCAGGTGTAACTTAAGGGAGGAGAAAGGGGGGAGAAACTGCCTGGAAGGGAGGTAATCTGGTACTCTCTCCCTTTTTTCCCCCTTCCTTTCCCATCTCCTATCATATCTACCTCACGGAGTAATCTGTAATCTTCGTGACTTTCGATGGTCTAGCATTTAAATACTCAGGCATTAAAGGGATACTCTCCACCAAATTTTAACATTTAATTAAAATGTAGATACTTTGCCAAAACAACTACTGGAAGAAGAAAAAGTTCCCTAAAACCTTTCATTCGATTGAAATCCTGGTGCAAAAGCGCGAAACTCACTCAATTCAATGACTGAAAGTTGAAATGGCTCCTAGTTAAACATAGCCTGCGAACAGGCTCCCCGTTTAATCAGACGTGGGGACACAGAAACCTTCCCCTTCCTTCCCCTGCTTCGCGCCCTCCAAGCCGGGAGCCTGTTCGCAGGCTCAGTTAAACACGTAATCAATGACGTAATAGGAGAACTGAAAAACATACGAGCGATCGTACTGGAGTCCAACTCTAGAGATTCGAGTTTTCCTTTTCGGATTCATGGTCGGTGATCGAGAGTGCAGACTCTCAAGGAACTGAACCATATATGTGTTTGAGCCTTAAGACAGTGAGGCTAGTTCTGACTCCTCGAAAGAACCAGATTAAGCCGATCCATTCGAGCGATTACGAAACAGACTGGTAAGCGATTTCTCTGAGTTACAATTTTCGCTTTTCGGCGAAATCTCTTCGTTTGTCACTTCACAAAGTGAAGTGATCGTTAGATTTGAGAAATGCAGAAGTGTTTGGCCTTAAAAATGTAGGACCTCAACTTGATTAAACCGGCATTTTTTTTTAACACAATAAAGCTATTCTTTCACATTCGCTGCACGTGTTATGTAAATCTTAAACTTGCGTAATTCCTCATTCTTTTACTTCTTCTTCACCTTCTTCCTCTTGATCCAAATTTTCCTCCTCACTCTCAACCGGGGTCGACGTAATAAACTCCTTGAGCGAAGTGCGTTGTGTGCTTTTACTCCTTACTGGAACGGACGTCTGACAACCTGCCAAGTTATTTTAGCGTGCGGTTTGGTTACTTTCTTCGTGACGGCCAAACTACTGTCACAACAGATTTGTATTTTTATGTATTTTCAAGTGACTAAATTAGCCTCTAGCGGTACGACTGCTCCGAAATTGCACAGAGAAATCTTTCCCTATTTTGGGAGTTTGGGTGCTGACGTCTTGAGCTTGGGGTGAATGCTACCGATGCAAAACCTAATTGTTCGGTAACTCTCTTTGGAAAGGGAAAGCTGTTCATTTTCTATATGTGCATCGAGGATCTGGAACACACACCGAGTAAATGAGTTGGGTTATAAGTTTGAAAGAGCTTTTTGCTACATTTTTCATTTAATGAATACAGGTTCATATTTGATATTATATATGCAAGGCTAAAAAGATTAAGAAAAGTTATTAAAATGCTAAAACCAAACTTTTTCGGCTGTTTGTCATCATCAGGGTTGAAAGTGTTGACCGTCTGTACATACATGTATATCTTATGTAATTCCCGATGGGAAAAGTTTGGAGACATAAGAAATGACTTGTTTGTTCAAACTGGGGTGGAATTGTTGGATCATTAGCCCCTCGACGATCCTACGCTTGTGGAATGTTTCTGCTAAGGGGAGAACACGCCAAGTGAAAGAATGTGATGGATTTTCCCGCAAGTGTTTTGCAGGTTCGGAGGTGTGAGTAGGACAGGTCTATATGTCTTTTACAGGTAATACATACCCCTTTGCAGTTTTCCATTTTCTGTATGCTCCACGTAGTTGTTGTCGATTTTGTTTTGATAATCCCGCGCTCGTGTCACCACTTGTGAAGATGAGAGTTTTTTTTTCGTCCTCGAGCCTTTGTTTCTTTTTTACAGGCGGATTAATATAAAAAAATTAAGGGAACAGCATTGTATTTTAGAAAGGGCTTTCATCTTTAAACCCATAGATTTCGCCAGAACTGACTGTTCCTCAAAAGAACCTGCAGTGAAGTAGTGAATGCTGCACAGACGGCTAGAGTTTGTTGGGTTCTCAAAATCGGATCGCGTGTTTTTCATGGCTCTCATCTATAACCTAGCGAGATTAGGATCCTCGGGTCATTTATGAAGGCTTACTCCATCGCTACGCGTATTGGAACATCCACTGGCCACACGTCGTTGCGGTATTATTGTATTTTTGGGGTGCGTTTTTTATTGAAGAAATCTCGATGCTCTTGTGAAAGAAATCTCAACAGAAGTTAAATGAGTTCTCCCTTCTACGTCACTTCCTTTGGGGGGGCAAAGCTCTACGCTCGAACCACGCGTTGAGAAAAGTTTCAAATTTAAACGAAAACAACAAAGGATTTACCCTTTTTTTCAAAAGATTTATTTTTATTTAAGTTGTTATCCGTCTTTTCTCAAAAATTCATCACAGGCGAGAGAGTATCCGTTTAAGCTTGAATTAACAAATGGTGAACGGCATAGCGTATACCATTGAGTTATGGATGCACGCAGGAGGTTGCTAAGCACGAAAGAAGCGTAAGAGTCGCGCGAGGCGATAGCCGAGTGCAACTCTAGCTTCTTGAGTGCTTAGCAAACCTCCCAAGTGCATCCATAACTCAATAGTGCACGCTATGGCGTTCAGCATTTGTTTTATAACATAACATCGATACATTGGAGGAACAGTTAACAAACGAACCTACGAAGAACTCAAACGTGACCCAACTCCTGCACTTCAACGTAAACTCAACAGTAAACTACTGACACTTAAGAAAACGAACGCCTTTGACACCCAACGGTACTATCGACTGAGGTGCTCGGTACCGCAGCCACCGAAACTCTACGGTTTGCCGAAACTACACAAACCTGGTTTCCCGATGCGACCTATTGTTTCTTTCTGTGGCTCTCCCACATACCAACTATCCAAGTACCTGACGACAATACTACAACCGCTAACCGACAAATCCAGACATAAACTACAATCCACTGAAGACTTCATTAACGCTACCAAGACTGTTGAGATACCTGACGACTACAAACTAGTGTCATTTGACATGGACTGAAGCGGCTGCCAGAGGCGCCTGATAATGCTGACGTCCGATCTCAACCTTAGTAAAAATTATTGTAAGCGCATTGAGATTCTTAAATGCGTATTAAGAACGTTCATTATTATTATTATTATTATTATTATTTGATATGAAATCACTGTTCACAAGTATTCCACGTCAATTGGCATTACAATGCACTGAGACTGCAATCCGACAATCTACTGACCCACTATCGCTACCGACAGACGACATTATGGACTTGCTAAACATTTGCCTAACGTCTACTTACTTTCAGTACAACGGTAAACACTACAAACAGTTACACGGCACTGCCATGGGGTCTCCAGTTTCTGTTGTTATAGTAGAAATTGTGATGCAGAACATGGAGGAACGCGCCCTTTCGATTTGCCGACAAACGATACCGCTTTGGTTAC
Organism: Stylophora pistillata; assembly: GCF_964205215.1. Taxonomy (NCBI): domain Eukaryota; kingdom Metazoa; phylum Cnidaria; class Anthozoa; order Scleractinia; family Pocilloporidae; genus Stylophora; species Stylophora pistillata. The sequence goes on from NC_142523.1 coordinate 31,881,264, forward strand.
GTTACGTTGACGACACCTTCACCGCCGTTCGACACGACGAAATTGATGCATTCCACCGCCACCTTAATGAACAAAACACTGACATACAGTTTACCAGAGAAGTCGAAGAAAATGGCAAACTTCCTTTTCTAGTCTGCCTGGTAAGCCACAACGACAATTCATTACGGACGACAGTTTACAGGAAACCGGCACACACCGACAGATTACTAGACGAGTCATCCTACAACCCTACATCACACAAAGCCACAACTATCAGAACTCTAACACGACGCGCACAACTAGTATGCGACTCGACAGACAGCTTATCCGACGAGAACAAATACCTTCACCGTGTTTTTACGAAGAAAAACTACAACAACGACTTCATCCGACGAAACACTCACCGACCCACTACCACTACCGAAACAAACGACAGCGCAACCCCTACGACTACAGCAACCATACTGTACATAAAAGGCATGTCTGAAAACATCTCGTGCATCTTACTACCCTTCAATATCCGCGTCGCCCACAAACCCATCACCACACTACGTCAGTTACTAACCAACGTTAAAGACAAAGACGAACCGAGGAACAGACAGGGAACGATTTATAAGATCAATTGTTCCGACTGCCAAGCCTCCTACATCGTTGAGACTGGCAGAAACCTCACAACAAGACTGACTGAACACAGACGGGCGACGAGGAAAGGTGATGTCAGCAATCACATTGCTGAACACCATCGACTTACCAACCACAACATTGACTGGGACTCTGCGCAATGCCTAACCTACAGCACTGACTATTTTCAACGACTGACTCTGGAAAGCTGGTTTACTAACTTAGAACAGACTCCCCTAAACAGATGTCAACAACTACCCTCTCCATACAAACGACTCATTCACGACATAAACATCACAAACGACCAAAAAAGAACGACCTAACTTTACCGACAGATCGAAACAGACCAATCACGACCGACTTACGTCACTTGAGTCTTACAGCCAATAACATCACGGCAAAACCAACCGATCATTTCACACGACCTGGAATAAGAACATTCTACTGACAACAATCATTCACTTGACTATGATGATGACTTCCGCACAGGTTGTCGAAACGTCAGTCACTACCACCGACAACAGTCCTTCTCAGGACTACACTCACCCGGACGATCAGACTACACCTTCAAATGTTACCCCCGGGTTCAAACCATTTACTGCGAGAGAAAACAAGCGCGCGAAAATTCATTCATAACAAATAACTGCACACCAGCAACTCGATAAAGTTTAATCACGCTTCCTGAAATACCGACCAAAACCCTCTTTAATTTATAATCTCTGAATCCAGCAACCGGTGAAAGAGTTCAGCAGAACTATGAACAAACTGTGGTTGTCACAATATGCCATTGCATATTGCAATTAGTCCATAATTGTTTAGATCGTTATCCCCAGTACGCAGCACTCTTTTATTCATATGTAATTAGCTATAGATTGGGCTAAAAATTATTATTCATAGCGAGTGTGAATGTTTTGTATTTAAAAAAAGCGGTTAGGACGCGAAATAAAATTTAATTCTCATCTCTGAGAAAGGTTGTCTTGTGACAATATATTTCTTCATGCCGGAGACGGAAACCACATGAGGAAACAGTGGTGTTTACCATTGTTTTATTAACATAACATTGCAACATTGTAAGAAGAGTTCCCTTTTATTTAACAAATGTTACGTGATCAGAAAAAACAGGCGCGCGCGCAAAAATAGTCTTAGCATTTGCTCACGTCAGCAGCATACACCCACAGGCAAATAGTAGATGATGAATTAACCAATCAGAGCGCGCGCTTTGCTTTAGCTATGTTATAAATGAAAATGGAAAAATCAATAGACGAAACTTCTAAATATGTCTCTTACGACTTGTTCCGATACCAGTGATGAAAAAGAATAAACTTTCGACAGCACTAGCATAACAGCTTTCATAAAAACAGTATTTTCAAATAAAACTGCAGTTTCTGTGCTATCTTTAAGCCCTATAATAAAAGCAACAAAAATGACTGGGATTTGCCACACACGTACAGTGCGAGTAACCATTCTAAGCAACAGGGGCTCTCCCACTTTACGCGAGCGCACCTGCCCTCTTGTGCCAATTCCATAGTCTGTGAAACTATAACTAAAATTCATTCGACCGTCAACCCTAGGAAACACAAAACGTTTGTATGTAAGACTGAGAAATTAATACTTGTGTCATCATAATGTACGATCCACACAATGGGGTGAACAGCGGAGAAGGCAATAAATGCAATGATGTCATTTACTTAAAATTTACAAGTCTCTTTCAAAAACATGGGCCATCTTATGTCAAAAGCCCTCTGTACATAACTCTATCAAAACAATATGTAGCACAGAATTTCAGCTTTATGTTGCTTAAAGTATTGAGAGAATTTAACTGTACATACAAAAATCATGGTAATTGTACTTTTTGTTGTTATCTAAAAAAAATTCTCCCTATATACAATTTGGTGTTTGATCAATTGATACCTAGATAGACAGATAGTTTATGCGTAAAAAAAAAAACTTGCAGCCACTAAGCTGACTTGTGTATTTACAATGCAGTGTAAAATCAGATACAATGAAATATATGAAGTTCATATATTTTGAACTGCGGTATTAGACACATACGGTGCACGATCCTCGTAGTAGATAGCGCTATTTAAGCAATAGCGAAAATCAGACCTGAAAAAAAATCAGGCCTGTACGGGATTCGAACCACTGACCTCTGCGATACTAGTGCAGCGCTCTACCAATTGAGCTAACAAGCTTTCACAGGTTTATTATAAATCAACTTAACGGCCTGCTCCCAATTGGCTCCCAACAAGTTTTCACAGGTTTATTACGAATCAACTTAACGGCCTGCTCCCAATTGGCTTGTCAGCTCAATTGGTAGAGCGCTGCACTAGTATCGCAGAGGTCAGTGGTTCGAATCCCATACAGGCCTGATTTTTTTTTTCAGGTCTGATTTTCGCTATTGCTTAAATAGCGCTACCTACTGCAAGGATCGTGCACCATATATACAATGTAAAATATAATATAATTGCCAACGAGCAGCTGTGGCCAAGAGGCGGCAGCATTCTAGAGCCGTGTGAGCATGAGCTGCAGGGAGAAAAAATCTCGATTTTGCGCAACATAAGATTACAATAGAATTTTCGTCAGCCAATCATTTTGCGATTTGTAAATGTGACAGAGTTATTAGACATATTTTGGAATAAACTAGAGGCCCTTATTCCAATCATTTCGCGATTTGTAAATGTGACAGAGTCACTAGACACATATTTTGGAATAGATTAGAGACTCTTATATTTCAGTATTTTTCTATATTTTATCGTAATAATTTTTCTACTTTTAGGATACGACCTGGTGATCGTTTTGGAATGCAGTATATCATGGTGTTAAAGAGATATGCGCAAGTTACGCCTCCTTGTAAGACGTGATTTCTCAGGCGCCGTTTTACTAATTCTCTTCGGCAAAAATTATCTAGCTTGTTTTCAGTTGATATAATTATCACATCTCGATAGCGAAACAAGTACAGGACGTCCTTACCGCGCGCTGCAACTCGGAAGGGCGAAGTTTTGGCAACAAGTTGCAGAATCGAATGTTGTCCTACGCTTTTTTGTTTCACATAAGTAGAGGCTGTTTTAGTTAGTTCTTCAGTCAGTGGTTATTTTGAGTAACATTGGAAATTAACATACAATGTCCAAACTGAAACCATCACAGATATTGTTTCCTTTACAAACAACCATTATCTGAGTAAACAATGTCTTAATGCAGCAATTAATATATAGCCAATTGCCATTGAACAATTGAGGCTTTTTTTTTGTCCTGTTTCATTACGCAAAAGCTTTGATATGATGCAATTGACTATGTAAACCATGTCTTCCTACAGTAATCCAAATAGAGACAATGGTCATTGAACAGGTAACAATGGAACACTTTGTTCAACATGTTTTTGTTTTGATATACACGATGCAGTTGACTATGTAAACCATGCCCTGATGCAACAATTCACATAGAGACAATTGCCATTAAACAGTTAACAATGCTACATTTCGCTCAACATGTTCTTGTTTTGTTATCTACGATGCAGTTAAGTATGTAAACCATGTCTTAATGCAGCAATTCACAATTGCCATTAAACAGTTAACAATGCAATAGTTTGCTCAACATGTTCATGTTTTGTATAGGTATCACATGATTTCGAGTGCAATTTGGAATAAATTAGCATGAGTAAATTTTTTCAAAGACTAACAAAATTCCATGAGCCCGTAGGGCAAGTACAATTTGTGGTCTTTGAAAAAATTTACAAGTGCTTATTTATTCCAAATTGCTGGAGAAAAACACGTGATTATCTTTTAATAATATGCATGAGAACTACGAGGTAGCTTCTCATAACTACGCAGAAGAAGAGCGCGCACATCACGTGCAAAAATAATTTATTCAAACCCTGCAAGTGACATTGACCTTCACATTGACCTTGACATTGACATTGATCAATCATTCTGACCAATCAGCATGTCTGATTTGTTTCCTTCTTTGCACTGAATTAACTCTCTTCTGCACTGAATTAACTCTTTTCTGCACTTAATTAACTGAAAACAGCATTCATCTCAACCAATTAGAACTGAGAAATTTTTTCATGTATATTTAACAATTATTCCACGAGCGCGCGTTGGATATGAGATGGCGACGATAGTCAACGAGGCGCCTAGCGCCTCGTTGGCTATAGTCATCTCATATCCAACAAGTGCGAGTGGAATAATTGTTTTCTTAAAAACGTTAAATTAAATTATTAAATTTTCTTAAATTTTTAGCTCTCTTTTAATTTTAAGTTGACACATACGCTTACCATATTTGTAGATTATGGTATATTGGCTGATATACCATAATGGCTAAGCCAATAAAAAGTCTTGAATTGCATTATCCAATGATCTAGTTTTTAATAATATTAGATATATATATATATATATAATAAAGTTCAATACAACTACTAAAAACCTTTGTATTGCCAAGTAAGTTACTTTATTTTCCCAGAGAAATTATTAAGTCTGAAAAACCTAATGGGAAAAGGTTAAAAAGATACTGGTAGCTGCAGCCGTAAATGATGTCATGATGAAAATAGAAAATTCCAGATATAAGCCCGCGCTCGCGCTTTTAAGAAATGCCTTCGGGTTTGTTTTTACAAACGACTTAAGAAGAACAATCAATAACAAAAGTAATTGAGAAGAAACTGCTGTCGACTGGTTGCTGTAAATTTCTAAAAATTAAACACAGTTCTTTTAAGATTATACAAATTTAAAAAATCTGAGCGCTAAAAATAAGCTTAAGGATTCGAAAGTTATTAACATCTCCTACAAAATGGTATTTAAATTTCGATCTAAATGTTAAGATTGTGTCTTCCTCGTTGGCACCTAGCGATAGGTACTACTAGTATAGTACAGTAATATCTAAAATAATATCTTGTAATAGTGAGTATAATATAATGATGGTAATAAAGTCTTATATAAATAATATTGTTCAAAACTGGATCATTGGATAATGCAATTCAAGACTTTTTATTGGCTTAGCCATTATGGTATATCAGCCAATATACCATAATCTACAAATATGGCAAGCGTACGTGTCAGATTAAAATTAAAAGGGAGCTAAAAATTGAATAAAATTCAATTTAATTTAACCTTTGTAATAAAACAATTATTCCACTCGCGCTTGTTGGATATGAGATGATTATAGCCAACTCGGCGCTACGCGCCTCGTTGGCTATCCATCATCTTATATCCAACAACCGCGAGTGGAATAATTGTTAAAATTCCTATAAATATAATGAAAGCTTGAACTGTTAAATTATATACGTCATCGATCTCATTTACAAAACTCACCAAGCACTAAAGTTCGTTGTTAGTACACGATCTTACTAAAAAACTATTTTTGAAACGCTTGGTCTTTCATTTGGAAATCGCAAAACGCCTTTTGCGCCTAAGACTATAACACGACGGCCCTGATGATTGAAGCATTTTATGTAAGCGATGAGCCGGGTCATTAGCAATCGAGAGGAAGATCTATGGTTTTTCTTTCTCTTTTTACAAATAAACTATCTGTCTATCTATCCATCTCAACCTTATTCGAATGTCCTCTTCTAGAATGTTCTGATTAAAGACCTTTTTTCAGTACGGCATTGTAACAATCATGAAGTAAAAAAACCAAGAGTACTAACTGAGCCTTTCACCGGAAGGAAAATTTTTCACCGAACAATTTAGTATTCAGTTTACCTAGAGTTTACATGTACCAGTTGATATTTTACTTTCTTCAGTTTTCTTTCTTTCTACTGTTCACATGTACTAGTTGATATTTTACTCTCTTCAGTTTTCTTTCTTTCTACAGTTTACATGTACCAGTTGACGTTTTACTTTTTCTTTTACATGTAATTTATTGCTTGCTCATGAACTGATCAATTAGATTAAACAGAAACTAACTACGTTTTCTAATACAACTACATGACTTGTATATTCTGTATAAAAAATGGAAATGAAATGCATAAAGAAGACCTATTGAATCATGTTCATTACTGTTTCAAACCTTTTTCTTTGACCTTCTTTCTCTTTTCAGCAATGAAGATGATTAACAAAAGAACAAGGGCTTCAACAACGATACCAATAAAAGGCCACAAAGGGCCCAATGGATCTGTTAAAACAAAACAAAAAAGCAAACAATAAAACAACATGATAACATTGACGGGTCAAACCATTTGTTGAACAAAACCTACAGGAGGCTGAGTGACTCTTTAGGATTGTGATACCTCTAGTATAACTTGCAATCACATATTATGTTGTTGTAAGAAATGCCATCATTCAATTATATTTTGAATCAAATGAAAGCAACTGGGATTTCAAGAATCGTAATGCTCATGTTAAAATAACCAAAAAAGTATTAAATAAATATAGATACTGATAATTATAGTGATATTGATAATGCTCAAGATGATGACAATGATAATAATGGTAAATAATAAATAATGGTAACATGACCAAGTAGATTCCAATTGGGTCTGTAATCGTACCAGTGATTAACAAAATCAGACAAACATGCAGAGCAGGAGTCTAATTTTTCAATCACAGCTGAAAAGTAAAGCTGTAAGTACAAACATGGTTGTTGCTATGGTTACTGCAATTAATTTTGTCATTGGTGGATATCTAAGCTGAGTGGACCTAGTATGATTAGCTGCTTTAGCTGTCTGATTACAGCCAACTGTCTGATTACACTGTCGGATTACAAACCCTGTAAAGGAATAATAAGTGAAAAATAAAGCAACAAAAAGCACTGATCCCATTTGAGAGAATTGCAATGGCTATGATCACACTAATAATAATGATAAAAACAACATTACCTGTTTGCTACTACATGTAAATGCAGCTGACAGTGATAATTCTGAGGAAAACATAATTGTACATGTAAACCAGGACATAATCCTCTGATCCCTAACAGTGACTTAAGGTGCACCTGACCCCTAAATTTTTTTTTTCACTTAAAAAAAATGTTCCTGCTTTGGTGAGTATTTCCTCGAAAAAATTGTCGGATTTGGTTAAATCCTAACTTTTTTATGCGCTGTTGAAGTCGAGATATGAATGGACCACGACCGCGTAAATGGGCATCTGGGCAGAGTAGACTTGTGACGTCACTTCGAGAAGACGCTCAAGGAATTCCCAGCCAGTGGTTGACCTGCGAAAGCCTTTCTAGCACTAGATTCATTCTGCGGCATATTTGCGACCAATATCGATCTAACCTTCCAAACATAACCTGTGAACTGTGCAAAATGGCGCGAAATACAGATTGTTGGGTTCTCAAAGTGACGTCACATTAGTCGCCAGACTCTTGATCCTTGAAACGCTGTCGTGAGTCAAAATGGTGGTGATTTTAATGCGATTTTCCATACCTCACCGGGGCACAAAAATTGAAGGATTTGACCAAATCCAAAAATGTTTTTGGAAGGGATACTCACCAAAGCATAAAGATTTTTTTAACACGAAAAAGAAATTTAGGAGTTAGGTGCACTTTAAGCATCTACACATAGAATGTAATTTTCCCCTCACAAGACCACCCTGAATCAAACATCAAGGTAATGAGAATTAAGGAAATGATCACCACCTAAAGATTTTCTTGATTTTTCGACAAATTCTCTTCGTCAGTAGAAAACGAAATATCTACAGAAGAGAATGAAGAATCTAGATGTTGTCAGTCAGTTGCTTAAAGTGTTAAGCAAATAAAATGATCAAAACACACGTAGAGCCTCACCTCCGACGCCCAGAATGAATCGCTGGCATTTGTCTTCTACATTTTGGGAGCAGTTCGAAGGAAGACAACAATAATAATATCCATGATCAGTATAATCCACTCCAGACACGATCAGAATCGATGGGCCAAATGTGTCTTGATGAATCTTGTAGTGTCCACCTGATCCATCTGACAGGAAACACTGCCAAGGTAAAGTGAGACAAATTCATTTCCTCTAGAACAGATAATTTCTTAGTCTCCCTCGCAGCCGTTTTTTTCGGATGTCACGCAACGCTCTCCCAAAAGAACGGCTGCTGACAACCGAACTACATTCCTTTCTCCGAATTGGCCAATCACAGCTCGGGTTCCATTTTCAGGAACCTTTTCGCATCAGACTCACCTTTTGAGACTCGTCCAATCAGATATCGTTTTCTATCGCGATCCTCGTGTGGAAAACACAAGACAAATGGCGGTGCTTGAAGCAGCTTTTCGCAAAGCGTCGTGAAAGTTCCAAATTCTCGAGCTTAAAGCTCACCAGAAGCTTGCAATTAAAAGAGTTTTAGTCGAGAAAGAGGATGTTTTTGCTAAGTTGCCCACAGGATCCGGGAAATCGTTAATAATTATATCAAGCACTCCCGCTCGTGTTTGAACATGTTACCGATGAAAGTGGTCATATTATTGTTATTGTCGTTGCGTTGTACCAATGTGCGGAAACACTCGATAATTCGGGCCGATTTCCTGTACCGGTGATAAGAAGCCAGGAGCATAACTAATCGGGTTCGCTCCAGCTAGCAGCGGACTGGCAAATGAAGAAGTACAAGTAGTGTAGGAGACGTTGGCCGACCTAAATTGCAGTGTTCTCGAAGCTTCGCCCGGTTTAATGACGGAAAGCACGTGCTTTTTTCCTCCTGATCTCCATCTGTAGGTCGAAGCAAGCGTTTAGCCCTTAGCCTAGATTGAAAGGCGTCTTGTATTTCCTTTTGATTATTGATGTAATTTACTGTCTCTTATATACTCTGACTTTTGTAATCTGTAGTAACCTCTTGAAATAGTGCGAATAAAGAGTTTCAGTTCAGTTTTTAGCTTCTTCTGCTTTCTCAGTTGCTCGCTGAAACTTTAACAACCGCTCAAACAATCTAGCGTCCGTCTCGTTGGCGTAGCAGTTGACGTCTATGGTAAGCGTAGATTTTATAATTTCAACGAAATTGTGGGAAGTTTTCCCAAAAATATATACTCTATCTTTACCAGGGCACAACGATGAACATGTGAAACATTTCGAGCTCTCATCGACAAATTTCGCCAGTGTTTCTCCCAACATCCACATTTTCGCGTGAAACCTTACGTCATACAGATTTTCTGGTATGTGATTGGTCTGTTCAATAGACCGCGACCAAACCGCAAGGACAATGAGAAAGGAATGTAGTTCGGTTGTCAGCAGCCGTACTTTTGGGGGAGCGTTGCGTGACATCCAAAAAAAACGGCTGCGAGGGAGACTAATAATTTCTCTGACTGTTTCTGTTTTATCACAAAAAATAAATAAAGATAATAAATAACTTATACTTACAGATGATGACGAACCCACAGAGATTGCGTTGAATTGTTTTAATAGGAGCCCTTGATGAAATGAGCATCTTTAAAACTTACTTATGTAAGCCTGAACACTGTCTTCATTCTGCTTCTTCACCTTCCATTCTACCTCCAAGGGAAATCCTTTTGGAGCGCACTCAAACGACACAGTACTTCCTTTAGAAGCCTTCTCAGTCCTCAATGTCTTCCTTTGGCTTGGAAACCAAGGTGCAACTAGAATAAATCAATGACCAGGTAACACTTGAATTGTCCAAGTAAGGGGTGCAATCTTGGATTCACAACAAGACATACACGTACATTTACCCTGGTTTATAAGGAAAAAATGGTAGATAGAGATCGAAATACCGTCTATGTACAGTACATGTAATGTAAAAACTGGGCCATTGAAAGTTCACCAGGAAACTGCTAAGTAGCCTTAAAATTATCTGATCTCTAAGGCTGAATGAACCTTCCCAGGTATGCTGTACCAAAGAAAATGTCTCAGCTTACCAAATGCTTTCCCTTCTACTCCCGGAAGTGACTGCAATGTAACCTCTCCATACAAATTTAAAACTCAGTCTATTCAGGAAACAACTGAGGCAAGATGTTTTTTCTCTTCTTGTGACAAGCGTTAAAGGAAAAAATATCTTGGGATTACTAGGTTCATACAAAGCAATTTATCAGTTTAAAGGTGGTAGCTATGATGTAATTATAACAAATTCTCTAAAATAGCTATCGCCTCCCGGTTAGCTCAATTGGTTAGAGCGGTGGATTGCGTTGTGTGGGAGGTCGAGGGTTCGAGCCCCGGCCGGACCAATACTTATGGTCTTAAAATAAGTAAGGAGAATTTGCTACCTTTCTATAATCAAAAAATGGAAAGATATTCTACTCTTCTTGGATAAGGACGAATAAACCGTAGGCCCCGTCTTCTGCAGGGTTAGGGGTAGGAGACGTTAATTTCCCACGCACGAGATTTCTGTGTGGTGGATGTCCTCTCCTGGGTGGGATGGGTGGGTGTTGGTCCTGAAAAACCCCTATGGGGAGTGGTCAATTAACCATGTATGTATGTATGTATGTATGTATGTATGATGAGAGACTTAGTCATTTCTAATCAGATAATCAGATCCTGGTGCAGGTATTTCTGGAAATATAAAACGGTGTTTTCATCTTGTGTACTTTACTTTCTGTTTAATAATGGTATGGCTTTTAAAAGTCAGGGTATTACAGAATTGATTGAATGCTTATCAGCCCAAGCAGATTCATAGTGCCCATACAGAATGTACAATGCAGCTCTTTTACCCCTTTAACCAAGACAGAATTTTGTTTTTATAATATCAATACAATATCACACAGACAAGTCATGAGAAGAAAGAAAAATATCAATTAGGGGATTATTAGTTGATCCAATAGTAAATTGACCGAAGTAACAGCAGAAAAGTTGAATGGCAGACAGTAACAAGAATTACTAATGAGATCTTGCAAGTGAAAGGGTTCAATTATGCAGACTTTTAAAAATGTGGCCCAGGTTTCTTCAGTTTGTTGATTTCTAGTACCACACATAATGAACAATTAATGTACCACCACAGTTAAACCTTTATTATACTGCTATGAGTGACCAAGACAGAATTTCTCCTTACAATATCAATACAAAATCAAGCAGACAAGTGATGAGAATAAACAAAAATGTCAATTAGGGGATTATTGGTCAATCCAATACCAAATCAATCGCCCGGATTTAATTCGTACGCATGATATGGTAGACAGTACTTATGAGATACCTCGAGGGAAAGGGTTAAATTCTTCTTAAAGAGCATCTTAAGAAAAAAAAAATTACTATCAACACACATGTAATAGTGCATTGTACTTACTCTTAATAAATATGCCATCTGTAACTTTGTACTCCTTAATATTCCTCAGCTTTCCTTCCAAAAGGCATGTGTAATTTCCCCCTTGTTGGACAGCAACCTTTGTAAGTTTCAGTGGGGCTATAAGGTCCTGTTGCACATCTGGATCTGGAAACCGCACTCTCCAACAACTTCCCATCTTTATACCAGGATATCCTCCTCAGTGAAGTGCTGTTTTCGTTTCCTCTTTTAGTTAGGTTGCAGAAGATTATGATGTCGTCACCTGGATTAAGAACACTGGAATCTGTGACTTTCACTGTTGGAATTTCATTTCCTGAAATGCAAGAATGTGTAAACAATTACATGTAGGTGAAGATTATTGGCCAAGTGCTCAAGCATCAGGTGGATGGATTTTTCTGTTAACTAACAAATACATTTTGTTTCCTTGTTGGAATGGAGATGGTTTATAGAAATATTTTGCTGCATAAGGACTTTTATAAAAAGGTACTTTACCATTTAAGATGAGGGTATAACTTTTTCGTGATCATTCAGCAGTCACACTTCATGTAAACTGCATGTTCAAAGAGGTGAAAAATAACAGGAATGTTGACTTTGAACAATGGCAAGTAACCACACTACAACAGCTCATCCTATTCTCAGTGGTTTAAAAGAGATAGCAGTAGTGTTTTTCCCCCTCAATAAGATGCCAGTCTTCAGAAAAATTACCCCCACCTCTTGCATTTCCTCCTGTTTTGTAACAGTTTATTTTTACTCAACTCTATACTCAATGGATAGACACGAAATACATAATAGACTTATGCTGTAAGAGTATGAAGTAGTAAAATGTCATCTGTAATGCATAGACTTACTTGTAATAACGCTGACATAAAAGCCATGCTTCTTTGGTAAGGTTACATTTTTCGCAAAAGCATGGCACTCATAGCTTCCAAGATCACAGTACGGACTGTCATCATAAAAAAAAAGTTGCATTCTTCAAAGTCATGGTCGTGGACAATTTAATGTTTCCGCCTACAACGAAAGCAATTAATTTGTTAGCAGGAAGAGAAGAATATGGCTTTGTACTGTACAGATGATAGAGGGGGAAGGGAGGGGAGGGGGAGGAGAGGGGGAGGGGAGGGGAAGGGGAGGGGGGGGGAGGGGGAGGGGGACCTGATCCCATTCCATGCACAAATTGAAGTAAGATTAAGGCATCAAGTATCCGAAGAAAAGAAAAACTTCAAATCTCTCTTACCATGTGCGAGGTTTCAGGGAAAACTTGATGTTTTGACAAACAGAAAGAAATAAAATTTACGGGTGACATATAATTCAGGGGGGGAAATCATGTTTCAGCCTCGTTCATAAATTCCCAAATTATGCTTGCCATAATCTGAAATTCATACATCACATGGCCACTTGCTGTACATCTTACAGCCAGTAATTGCAGTTTTGACTTGATCAATGCAATATTTATGACGATTTTGAGAATCCTGCTTTGGGTGTAAAGTCTGAGATCCAGAGGTTGTTTTGTTTTGTTTTGTTTTGTTTTCTAGAGCCAGATACATTATCTATAATACAAAGATATACTCACTTATATTCTCTGTTCTTTGATTAAACAAAAATCTATCCCCCTCTAACTTTCTGTATCGGTTAAGATCATCTCCCCTATAAAACTCTCTTCTATCTGGTTGAAGTTTACCAGATGCATCAAATGCAATGCAAGTAACGCTTGCTGAGGTGTACTCTAGTGGGTAGATGCTCTCTGGGAAAGGTTGTATAACTCCAAATGGTTGTCCCCCTGGAAAAGAAAGAAAAAAAAAGGAAAAAGAAAAAATATACACTTACATCTATTAAACTGCAGGAACTACACATACATGTATACTTGTATCTAGAAATGAGGAACTGGCGTGCTTTTCTGCATGGGGCCGGACAGATGTTAATTTTAAGCTGTAATAGATTTTTGCCAATACTGTACCCTACGAAGCTGTAACGCACAATGTAACCATACCTAAGATATCTCTCATTGATATATAAAAAATTGTAAGCCAAAGTGCACAAGTAGATCACTCTAAATAATTCACACTGTTTTTTGTTCGAAGTTCGAATAACGTGCATAAAAATTTCTAGATCATTCCGTTATCAGGTATTGTTATTTAGTAACTGCCCAAACACAGATCCAAAAAGGGTAATATCGCAAGTTGTGTCATTTTTAATGACAATTTTTTTAAAAACCGTCCCTGCCACACTGCAACCATGTATTTTAATCCATCATGACATGAAAAGTTTGAGCAAGACTATAGCAACGCTTTGACAAAAAATATTGCGATCTCAGAATTCAAGCTCAGCAAAAAAATATGATTTCTAAATTAGTATATCTTAAAGTTTATGTAACGGCGTAAAAATTCTGAGCGCATAAAAACAGTCTTAAATTTCACAAATACGACCTCAAACATATTTCACTTCCAAATTCATGTATACGATCTTAAGGCCAACGAGCTAAATTTTGTAGAACAAACAATAGAATTACGTATGTGGTGATAGCACTCAGTCACGCTTTTAGATTTTTTCGATCAGGTCATCCTAAACTTTTAAAACCTCAAAATCAACATATAAGATTCAAGACACCACCTTCCATTTGTAACCACAAAAAAAGAAAAAAACTGCGAGGTTTTCGCTAGAGAAAGCTCGTAATTCGCGTTGAGAGATCGAAATCTATTCCTACATTACGACAGTTATACGCTCACAAAGCTTCAAAAGAAAATTGAAAAACAATGCTAATATGAGATCGCAAATCATCTAAACGAAAGCTTCCGTTCGCTTCAATTAGGTTTCAACCGACGGTGAGGTGCATGCACTGGTTTAACTTCGCCAACACATCCACTGTGCTGAAAGTAATTTTTCTCCATTAACAGGACATACGTCCTTTCAAATCTTTATTTTAGTCCGACATCTTTTCCATTTGACTGGACATTAATTGGCATAATTATACATTGTAGTCACCATCTATCTTCTCATTGGCTAAACGCCTAAAGTTAATTATGGGAAACAGCGCAACCTGCAGATTATTCACTAATCTGTACCTACAGATTAGTGAATAATCTGTAGGTTGCGCGCGCAATACATGATTTCCGGTGGAGCAATGTCAAGTTCACGGACACCGAAGTAAGAATGGCTTCTCGATTCGCCTCATCAACCCAGCGAGAAATTGAGAAATTACTTGAAGATAAAGATTCGGAAAATACTAAAAGGATGCATAATGACACAATTATTGATTCGGTTTTTGTGATATCCGGAATAATCAAGGTCTCGGTTAGTGCATATCAAACTGTTTCCCCACTGCGATGGACATTTGTTTTTGTCGGTTCCTGCCTGGCGCGGCCGCCAACCCAGACGCCCTCCTGAGCAAATTTTCAAAATGGCGGACAAGCCAAAGAGAGAGATAAGAGAACCAAAGAGAGAGATAAGAGAACCAAAGCGATTCTGCAACGAATACTCAGCATACACCCCTGTTAAAAGGTCATTTCACAGAGAAAAGATACAAAACTGTATGATATTGAAGTCACGGAGATTGACAAACCCAACAAGAGACTGAAAACTCACTACATTGCCTACAGTACACGCTTCGATGAGTGGAGACCCTTCGGGGTTCTGTCCTCGTGTACCGGCTCACAAGAGCCAATACAAAAGACCAAACAATACACGATAGCTAACCGATAACTCCTAAACAAAGAAAGAACAATGGTAATTCCTTTGTGAACCGGTACACCAGGACAGAATCCCCTTCGGGGACGGTGAAGCATCTGAATATTTTCCTTCGAAATTGTATAGATTAGTAGGCGGCAACAAAAATTTATTGGACGACGTTTAGGGTAAAAACAGCAATCTAACCTGAAAAAAATGTATTTATTCCGACTCTTTCGGAAAATAACTTTACAAATCTTACTTGTTTATCTCGTAAGTAAACGATGGTGAAGCGCTTTCCGAGCTACCCGATTCTTCTCCCACTGCTTTCACGCTTATAAAACAGGAAACGAGCAAAAGGAGGAGGGTGTGGCTGTTTGGAATAGCCATTTGACGAGGTTCAAGCTGCTCCTTGTTCGACAATTTACATATCAAAACAAAGGAAATTTGTTCCTCTCTTTGATTTTGGCGGTAAATTTTCAATTTGCGCTTGCGTAAGAGAGAAATCGCCCAAGACTCCTTGCTCGGTCTTGTTTTGACCACGAACGCCTTCTTAATTTTGACGGACCCGCTCAGGAAAAGGTGAAAATGACGAGGGAAAAACTTTACTTTATAGTACAAAAATACACAAAATGGAAAGCCATGATATTATAGTTCAATATTTCGGTGGTACATTGTTAACTTTTTATACAGAGATTCGGCAAGTTGATATAACATCCAAAAATCGCACTCGATTTGAGTGGGCCGATGAAGCGGGCGTGGTCACGAAATTCAGTAAGAGACTATTTGTACCCCGTGAGTTTGATATGTATCAGCCTCAGCCTTCGGCTTCAGCTGATAACACTTACCTCGACCTTGATTATTCCGGACATAACAAAAACTTCATTAAAATTATTTAGCATGATGAAATTCACTAGAACAATGATTTTCAAGAACTGCAATTTAATTTTTTTATTTCATTATCAGTCATGAGCATGAACACTTTATTATGCAGTTTTTCTTCATGATACTGCACGGAAACTCTCCACTGAAGTATTTTTTTCGTTCGATATCAGTACTTTATAGTAAACTGATATGCCGGGAAAAAATAAAAGCAATTTCTTAAGTCCTGTTTCCTTATTTGGTTATGAATAAACCTATGCAAGCCCTGAGGGTCACGCCAGAAAGACTGGATCAATTGCAGCGTAGCACAGGTCACGACGACACTCTGGGGACACTAAAAACCACAAAATTGACCGGATGGCCAATGCAGAAAGATCAAGTACCAATCAAGATGCTGGAGTAATGGTCTCACTGCGACGAACTATCAGTACACTTCTTTTCAAAGGCTCGAGAGTAGTCATCCCCGGCTAAGTTACTGAGACCTGAAGTCACATCCAGAATTCATTCCAGGCATTTAGGAGTAGAAGCTTGCCTGCGTAAAGCTAGAGACACTGTACTCTAGCCTGGTATTAATGCAAAAGGGAGTAAACAAATCAAGCAATGTTCAATTTGCAACGAATTTTAAGCTAAAAATCAGAAGCTTCCAATGCAAAGCCATGAACTCCCTAACCGCCCGTGGAGTTGAGTAGCTGCTGACCAGTTTAGATTTCATGACAAAGAATACATCGTGCTTGTTGACTACTACTCAGATTTTAAGGAAGTACCAAAATTGGAGAAAAACACTTCCAGTTCCGTGGATGAATTATTTTAAGGAACAGTTCAGCCGACACAGCATTCCAGACACAATAACTACTGACAACGCTCCTCAGTTTACAAGCCATGAGTTCCATCAGTTTTCAGTCGATTAGGAGTTCACTCACGTATCGTCTTCCCCGCATCATCGCAGATCCAACGGAAAGGCAGAGTCTGCTGTGAAAATTGTCAAGTCTTTGTTCAGAAAACCTCTCAACGACAACGTTAGCCCTATCGAACCAACGCAACACACCAACACAGTCCCTCGAAAGTAGCCCTGCACAGAGATTGATGTCTAGACGCACCAGAACCTTACTACCTACAACTTCTAACCTACTGTACCCCAAGATTTCAGAAAATGTTAATGCAGAGCGCTAGCCTAAATTGAAAAGGCAAAAGGCTACGTGGTACCATGACCTGGGTTAGTGTTCCATTGAAGAAAACTCGTACCAGAGTGGTAAAGCCACCTCGAGGCTCAGTGACCTTGTTGAGTAGTTTATCGTATGAAAATTGACTTCAGCTCAAGCGAACTCGAAGTCTTCATCAGTTAGAAAAACTGACTATTGGACAGTAACTTTAATAAGGACTTTCGACTTTCAGACCTGTATGAAGTTCCATTTGTTTTGTTTTGTCCTTTTTTTAAATTTTGTTTTAGTCATCTCCTTTTCAATTTGAACACATTTCATTTATGTTCATATGTTTACTTTTGGAAGTTAGCTTACCCCGAAAGAAGGGAGATGTTACGATAAGTTGTCCTACATCACTTGTCACGTTACGTGTTTCCTTATTTGGTTATGAATAGCCCGGTCCGAATGGTTTATTCATTATTATTTTAACCTTTTTCACTTGTGAAAACAAGACGTAAATTCGAGCAATTTAAGTGTTAATGAATAAACACTTGGCGACGCGCTGTCTGGCTGGTCAAGACTTTATTTTCTCACGAAATATTCATTACAGGTGTTGGCGACCTGAAATTCAGCTTTTAATTCTAAGTTTATCCTTTATTAAAAATACTTTTACGAGTTGCTACCGCAGACTATAATTTATTCATCGCTAGTTCAACCTCACGTGCAGATTATTATCTCCTGTTCATATGTCATTCGAGCACACCTTGTTTTACATCAAACGTTTTCAGAGTTGACCAAACATGCAAAAACTCAATAAAACCGCTTGGGTGTTTCTTCGCCTTCACAATTGAAAAAAGTTCCGTTATCTTGAAAGAACACAAAGTGACAGCCAATATTTGCAACGTGACTGATCGACGAAAAGCGTTTGTTTTGTTTTTCTTGCACATTCATCTGGAATCTGCTTAAAGGCAATTAATACTATTGAAATTATTACGTAGTCATTAAATAAAACTTGTTTTATAAATGATTTCAACAGGCCACTGGTTAACATTAAACTTAGAAGTCGTTTTTTAACCAGCCTTTGCCGTTGTAAAGGGCATTACCGTGCGAGACTTGAGGGTACATATATCAAATGCTAACAGCATTTCGTGATGCACGCAATGCATTAAAGGGCGATTTATTTGCAATACCCCTGCTTTATGAGTTACCTTTCCAATATAGCTCAAACAATCTGTGAAGGTGAAATGTTCGGACATCATGTCCGATCATAATGTGAAATTGGCCGGACATATTCAAAATTTTGTCGGTCAATGTCTGATAACCGACTGTTATTTCCAGCTCTACATTCAGTAAACCGGCATGTTTTTGTTGCTTTCCTGCCAAGTTTCATTTTCCCGATGAGATTTGTTTCGGAAGCTCTCGCATGACAAGTAAAGTTTCTTCGTAATTGTGAGAAACAGAGGAATAATCTTTTCTAAAACGGCCATGGTGTTCGCAGCACCTCTATCTATCTTTCAGCTCCTCATTAATTGCACGTTTGGTTTTTTTTTTCTCAGGAGAGATCCAGGCTACTAAAGAACAGGTAAATTGAACATTTGTGCAGTTTGTCGTGAACAGCCGAAGTATCATTTCCTACAGCTTTTTTTTTTTTAGATAAGGTTCAGGCACGTCAGTTTCTTGTAATTCAAGTGCGCTTGCATACAGAAACGTGTATTGCGTGTTCCAAGCACATCCGTATCGAATAGCAGCTGTGGTCTTTTGTTTCCTGTCACGAATCACTAGTGGTGGTTAAAAATTGTTATCGGATTATATTCGGTCATTTTCGTGTCGAACAAGGTAAAGCAGGCAACGCTAAGGAAATAAGTGTCGTGCACAAGTCTTAGATCACGAGTTAAGAAACAATGATGAATGTTTGACAGTTTAGGTTTGTGGTCGGATGTACGTATCTAGGGCGTTTACTTGTGATAGCAATAAAACTAGGTAGTTTTGTAACATTAAGAAAGACTGATGACAACGGTTGTGATGAGCAAAAGTATGACTGTAATAAAGTGAAGAAAACGACAGACACAGTCCTAGGTGTTTGTTGAACCAGCGAGCACGGACATTTTCCTAACGCAGTGGAAAACTCCTCAAAACAGTTTGTAACTGGTTTTCAAACAAAGCTATTATTAAAAGAAAAATCATTTTCGGAAGACTTAGCCGAGAACGAGGTCTGTTATATAGTTTGTTTCTTAACCTTTCTTTGAATGTAAAAGTTCGCTAATGAGTCAGCGATATGCGGCAGGTTGTAAAAAGTAAGGTGGAAATTAAATTTTTTGTGGCATTTTCAGTCCACAGAATGCGAGATGACAGCCCCTTAGCAGAGCACTGCGGAAAAAGCGAAGAAAAAAGGTAAAAGAAACAGATCATGCAAAGATAATACTGTAAACTTCCGGTCAGCAGTCGTTGGACCAAGATTATGTCCCTGTTAAGTCTTCTAAAGACATTAAAAGAAAATTCTGAGTAACTACTTTCCCCTTTACCAAAGTCTCTTCTTTGCAATTCACAAATTCTTTCTCTTTCATGCAAAATCTTCGAGGTTTTCTTTTTCAATACTTAAGCCGATGTTTAATTTTCCTTTTTCACAGTTTTCAAAATCTTCTAGTCAGCCATCCTGGAAGGACTAACTAAAGATTAAGGTTATTGATGCTGTATGGCTAAGGAATAGGGACACTTGGTGGGTGTTTATATGGATATTAAAGAATTTCCGGTTCAACCCTGTTTCAGAAAGAGATATTTCATGTACCTGAATGTAGTTTCCATTGCATTTATGTCGCTTTAATTTTCTCCTCATAAATAATTCTTTATATAATTGTTTCCAATTTCTACGGTTTCTACGGCATCTTTTAAAAGGATGAAACCTTCAATAAGTGTTAAAAGCAGTCCGGCCGCTTGGCGTTAGAGCATTGCGAATATTTCCGCAACTGAATTTGGCTATTATGTCTTGTTTTAACTCACTAGTAATTTTATTGCATTTAATTTGTATGACAACTGTACGTATCTTTTAGCTTATAATGTAGTAAACTAATGCATGGCTTATAACCCCAATAATATTGTAGTAACGAAATCTCTTTAGTTTGTTGTAAAATATCTTTAATTTATTGGGTAAGGAAACTTCTTTAGCTTTCAATGATTAGTATTTACTTATTTATTGCTAATACCCGCCATGACTAGTTAAATCTATATGCGGGTTGTGTAAATTTGCTTCTAATGTTCTATAAAATAATAATACACAAACAAACAAACAAACTACAGCATGCTCTAATATAATTTTTTAGTACAAGGATCTAACATAAACTGCTGAAGACCAGAAGAAGGAAATGGAAAATCTTCAACAGCAAATTGCGTGTGTATAGGCTTAACCTAAGCTAAAGTAATGTACGAAGTAGTACTGGAGATCAGTTTTTGCAAAAACTTCAAGTTCTGAGACGTCCTCGGAAGTGTTCGGGTGTCTCCTGATATAATATGGTCTTTGACTGAGGTGCATTACATAGCCCAAGAGATAGGGTTGGATCAGAACTCTTCGGGATATCATTTGGAGTTTTTGGAACATCTTCGCAAGTCTTCAGGTGTCTCTAAATATGATAGGGTCTCAGGCTAAATCATAGTATATAGCGCAATGATTATTGTTGCATTCGAACTCTTGGGGATGTCATCAAAAATTTTGGAAATATCTTCGGAAGTGTTCGGGTGTCCTCGGATATGATCGAGTCAATTAAAAAAACTCATACGTCTTTGGAATTTTTAAAACGTCCACGAAAACCTATTGGTGTCTTCGGGTACAATCGGGCCTCACGCTTATTGTAGTGGAGAGCGTAAGAGATAAGATTGCATCAGAACTTCTCGGGATATCAGAATTTTCTGGAACATCCTCGAAAGTCTTCGGGTATCTTTGGATATGATTAGGTCCTTTAAGATAAGACCCACGCTTTTGCGGCCAGTTTGATTAGACAGTAGACTTTATTCCGCGGTTTCTCCGGATTTTTTTAATTTGCCTCAAACATTGGACAATGATAACTCTTATAAACTACAATTTAGTTTTCAGAAGAGACTTAAATACATACTTGTTTTGAAACTAGATCAGTGTTAAAGGTTTTTCGTCTCCTTTGATGCAAGACGTGGTATCTAAACATTTCTTCTTTCCACTGCAGGGCTTCAAAAGTAGCTTTGGCAGAACAAGAACTCACCACTTTTGAACTTGATAAGAAAGTTATTCGGCTAGCTCTGTGAGTGTCAAGTTTAATAAAACAATGTAGTGTATGTTCGTGGGCATACCTATGTTTTAGGCCCAACTCAGAGTCATTTCAAATTTAGGCTCAAGAACAAAAACTTTAGCACCAATATTCAGTATCATCAAGGAGGGCGAGTAGAAAAAAAATACTTAAAAAATAAGGACAACAAAACAGTCTGATCAATCCCACGAGCGAGCGGGTTAAACTATATTTAGAGGATTGTGAAAGTGTAGTGCGATCATCCGGGAGAGTGTAGTCATGAGAAGGACTGTTTGTCGGTGGTGGTGACTGACGTTTTGACAACCTGTGCGGAAGTGATCATCAGATTCAAGTGAATAGTTGTTGTCAGTAGAATGTTGTTAGTCCAGATTATGTAAAATGTTGCTCAGTTTTTCCGTGATGTTATTGGCTGTAAGACTCACGTGGCTTAAAGGTTTGAGATACTGCGGACATTCGTTAAAAGAAAAGATGTTATAGTACTTTTGCTAAGGTTGGGCTATAGTGCACTGATATGTTTTCTTTTGCTGTCTTGAAAAGTAAGAGATGGCGAAATTCTGGCCAAGCATTTAAACAGAGAGGTATGAACTTCGCTACCACGATAGTATTCCTTCCTCGTTCTCTGAATTTACTAAGACCTATTTTGCTCTTTCCCAGTTGAAAGAAAAGAGGGAGTCAGAAGAATGGATGAATAAGAAGTGAGAAAGCTTTTAACGATTCGTAGTTATCTGCGTTCTGTGTTACCTTCATGTCGCAGCTCGAAGTTTGGATAAGGTGATCTACTGGATAATTTTGTTACGGCTTGCATCTGTGGGTATACGTTAACTACCCTTTGAACAACAGGGCCCAGATCTTTCTTCATTTTTTTTCTAGATATTTTACTTGACGATTTTCCAGGTGAAAAAAAAAAATTGTACAGATGACCTTCATGACTCGAGTTCGTACCGAATGATGATGCTCCATCTAAGATGAATTCAGCCTCAGATGCAATGAATGTTGCGTGAAGTTTTTGTCGTTTATTTTCAGTCAGCAATGGTAATGTTGTCAGGCTACAGAAATTTTCAGTCAAAATTCTTGTTCGCAAAAATTATCTCGAAATTGCCTGTCGAACACTCGCCTTACACCGCCTCCAAGTTAGCTCAATGGAAAGAGCGCTGGACTGTTGTGCGGGAGGTCGAGGGTTCGAGCCCCGACCGGACCAACACTCAGGGTCTTAAAATAATTGAGAAGAATTTGCTACCTTTCTATAACATCAAGAAATGGTCAGATATTCTAGTTTTCTCGGATAGGGACGAATAAATGGAGGTCCCGTCCCCTGCAGGGTTGGGGTAGGAGACGTTAATTTCCCACACACGAGATTACTGTGTAATGCATGTCCTCCCCTGGGGTGGGATGGGTGGGAGGGTGGACTAGCACGTATAGCTTTTATGTTCATTTCTAGCCCCTCCCCACTGCAAAGTAATGCAGTGAAAATGGAGTTAATTAAATTAACACTCCATTTTCAGTTTAATAATCTGTACTGTAAGCAGTTTAATAATCTGTTTTGAAGAAAGACCGAGAGAATCTGCTTGGGATGATTACGACGTTTAAAGTTGTAGAGAAAGAAAGCAGCAGAGTAAACCAAACTTTACGTGTAAGTTGCGGAATGTAACACTTTTATTCGTCAATTGAATTTGGTGTCAGAATAGTAAAGTGTATATGTGCACGATCCTTCGCAGTAAAGCACTATTTGAGCAATAGTGAAATCAGACATGAAAAAAATATCAGGCCTGTACGGGATTCGAACCACTGACCTCTGCGATACTAGTGCAACGCTCTGCCAATTGAGCTAACAAGCCAACTGGGAGCAGGGCATCAAATTAATTCGACATAAACCCGTAGATGATAAATCAAACAACAACAAACATATGAAACATATGTATGAACTGCGGTTATGAAACGTATATGTGCACGATCCTTCGCAGTAAAGCACTATTTGAGCAATAGTGAAATCAGACATGAAAAAAATTTCAGGCCTGTACGGGAATCGAACCACTGACCTCTGCGATACTAGTGCAGCGCTCTACCAATTGAGCTAACAAGCCAACTGGGAGCAGGCCATCAAATTAATTCGACATAAACCCGCAGATAAAATATGTTTCATAAGTTTGTTGTTGTTTGATTTATCATCTACGGGTTTATGTCGAGTTAATTTGATGGCCTGCTCCCAGTTGGCTTGTTAGCTCAATTGGTAGAGCGCTGCACTAGTATCGCAGAGGTCAGTGGTTCGAATCCCGTACAGGCCTGAAATTTTTTTCGGGTCTGATTTCACTATTGCTCAAATAGTGCTTTACTGCGAAGGATCGGGCACATATACGTTTCATAACCGCAGTTCATACAAATGTTTCATATGTTTGTTAATAGTAAAGCCCAGCCCTTCCTCAAACAACACGGCTTGTAGATTTGTAAAACTGCTGGTGTGCAGTGAAATTTAGGTGCGCATGCGTCGCTTAGATCCCTATATTTTGCACTTTCTTTTAAAGGTTCAAGAATGGCGGACTGAGCTCAGCCAGAGCAGTTGCATCAATCACAATCAATTCCTTAAGAAAGAAGCATCAACAGAACATGTATTGGAAAGAAAAACTAGAGGAAATTTGAAGTTCTCGAATATAAAGATGTATATGAATTCGTTCCCCTTGCTATTAATACACGTGCATTATGATTTATTGCTTGTTGCTGTTCTATTTCTTCAGCAAGAAAGAAAAAAAAGGGATCGGTAGGTGTTCCTTTATTAAATCCTCTCTTGATTTGTAATACTGAATAAAGTTTAACAAATAAGTCACTCACTATTATTTACGCTCTCGATATTACGTTGAACGGAAAAGAAAACGAGCCTATTTTGACTGGGACCCTCAAAAAACAGAACCAAAACGTTGAGTCCTTGGACCTCTAGCTTAAGAATGACTGCCTCGTATTTTTCCTTACAATATCACCCCCGCACTACGCATTAACGTCACAGGAATATAGGAAATGGTCACCATTTGGAGAAGCTCTTGCAATTGATTGTTGAGCAAATTCTCCTTGTCATAGTCTTAAAAAATGAATAGAAAACAGTATGGAGAATATGTATTGTGATGTTATGGTATAAAAGGTTAAAAAGGCTATTCAGAGCTAAGGTGAATATCACTGGGTAGCCTAGCCTTCATTTTATAAACATGCGCAGTAACATTATTGACAATCTCAAACATTTGATCTAAGAAGTTCAACCTGTTTTTCTTCTCTGATTTCCTCTTTGAAATAGAAAAGAGGCCGAGCTAAAATGTGCAATCTCCAGGCTGAGCAACGAAGGCGGTTGGCTTCAATCTGGTGTAACAAATTTAATGAACAAGATCAACGAGCATAACGATAAAATAGAAAAACTGCAGACTGCAAAGGGTAGAGTTGGAGATAATGCGCACCAGCAAGAGATATCCATAACTAAAATGAAACTGAAGCTTGGCAAGGCAGGTGAATCAAATGTGAAACAACGCACCTTAAATTAACCCTTCGATCCCTAAAAGTTACCAACTTATAATTTCATTTACAATATTTCCACTCCTAAATCAAATGTTAAGGTCACGAGAGTGAAGGAAATGATCTCAAACAAAAGAAGCGCTTGCATTGACTGTTAACCAAATTCTTCCTGTGAGCACCAGGAAATGAATAGATAACTGATGTAGGGATGTAAAGTGTTAGATATCAGAAAATCATCCTCTCGTCGTAGAGCGCATTTGGTGGGAAAAAGCGCGCTAACAGTCGTTCGATTGACGTCTGTGCAAATGTGTGGCTAGGAGGGGGAATTTCAAGGAGTCAGAACCAAAATATCTGACATCTTTGAGGAGTTTTAAGCTAATAGACAAGCCAATGAGTCACAGTTTGTTACAGCCACATAGCGTTCTGGCAAAGTTCAATTGGATACCCTTTACACATACGCTTTATGTTTAAAAAATTTTCTAGTTCTTTTTTTTTCCTAGTATTTTTTTCCTTTTACAGACCTATTTGAACCTTTCGCGCTGTTTTAGTTTAACGATTACTTTTTTTCACTCTAAGTGACAATTTTGTAGGTTATTTATATCTTTTAGATGGAAATTACATTGAGAACAAGAAAATGTAAGTGACATTTGATATCGTCTTTTCCAACATGCAGGAAACGTTATAGATAGATCATAAGTGTTACGCTAGTCATCTGCCCTAATTCAACTGAAATAGGAAATGGAGGCTTCATTATTCTTGCCTAGTGGGGGGAAGAGGGCTGGAATATTTCGATGTATCACAGTTAAAAATTCACCTGACAAAGTCCTTCCCATAGGGCTCTGTAGTATTGAAATGACCCTCAATTTTCTAACGTCTCCCCTTTATATCCCGTTAACGACAAATGATCCCCCTCTGTTCCCCCTAAAAACTTTGTGAACCCCTTAAAATCCTCCTCGCCATCCCCTGGTGATATATAGTAACGGGTCCTTAGGCGAGGGAAAGATTGGGGATGAGTCTGGTCTCGCTCTGAGGTGATATGGTGTGACCATTACTTTGACCGAGAACGACAGGTTTTAATGTTACACCTGATTGTCTGACTGCTTCAGTCCCCACGTTGACTCATTTCATGTCTCATTTATCCACAGAGTTCGTCAAAAAAGCGACACACAAATAAACGCAACTATCATAAAGGTAGATTTTCTTTTTTTGAAATGACCCTGTCAAAAATACTAAGCATTTTGGTTAATATTCGACTCCTTAAATAAGGTACGAGGTTATCCTTTTTCAGCCTGTTACTTACCAACGTTGTCGGGCTCGTAACCTTTTAGAGGGCTGATGTGAATTCATTAATGGCAACGACTTTGTTTAACACGTGCGTAACTGTTCTAAATCTTTTAGCTTCAGGGTTTATAAGAACTTTTTGAATGAAACATTCTTTCCCATTTTAAATTGTAGGGCCTGGAATACGAAAATTTTTGATGAACAAAAAGAAAGAGTGAGTGATAATGTTATTCATTATGAGATTAGAGACCACTCGTTATTGATCGCAGTGGAGGGGAAATTTGGGGGATCACATTATTTTTCAGGAGGACGGAGAAGGAGTCAGTCGTCGTTAGAGGACTGTTAAAGCAGGGACAATCAAAAATTGACTACCAAAGAGGGGGCTCACTGATATACTAAGGCCTTAGAGGGGAGGGGGTGGGGTTACCTTCTATAATGTCGGCCGAGTCTGCTGTAATACCAGCACGTGATTTTTTTAAATTATGTCATTCGGTACCCAGTTTTAGCTTAGGAACTTTTGACACGCCCCCTGAGATCTGATGTCATCCGTGCTTTATCGCGGCCGTAATTCATTTCATCATAAGCAACAGCATAATAAAGCAACGTAGTTAATCAACAACGCTGTTGCTTGTAAGTAACAACGTAATAAAGTAACTTTACTTAAGCGCAAACGAATAAGTAAATTTTGTTACGACACGGCATCGGGACCCAAACATCCTGGTGAGTTTTGGAAGAAAATGAAGCCTCTGCTTCCTAACTTTGGCATAAATAAACTAAGTAACATAACTCTTGTTGAAAACGGGGTGGTCACGACGGAACCCAGGCAGGTGGTGGAAATGTTTAATAGCTATTTCGCCAATGTAGTTTCAACAAATAACCGTGAAAATGACTTCAACGATCATCCAAGTGTAAATCTAATCGCTTGCAAAATGCTGCTAGATCAGTTTGTCTTCCAGCCTGTGAGATGTGGCTATGTTCGTCAAATCTTAGACAATCTAAATCTCCGGAAGGCTGTTGGCGTGGATGGAATTTCACCGCGTCTCTTAAGGCTCGCTGCTCCCATCCTAACGGAGGAGATAACACAGATGATCAACTATCTGATTATGAACCAATCATGGCCAACCGAATGGAAGAGTGGGAACTTGACACCGGTATTTAAAAAAGATGAGGATACACGCAAAGAAAATTATCGTCCTGTTTCCATTCTTACCGCCATTTCTAAAGTGTACGAGAAGGTTATGTTTGACCAGCTGTACGGCGCTTTCCATGAACATCTTTCTCCGAATCTATCTGGGTTCTTGAAGAAACACTCTTTTTGCACCGCACTCTTGAAGATGACTAAGGACTGGAGGCGAAGCCTTTACAAAAGGGAGGCAGTTGTAGCCGTGGCAGTAGACCTGTCGAAAGCATTTGATTCTGTTAATCATAACCTCCTATTGGCTAAATTAAAAGCGTATGGCTCCTCTCCGTCTGCATTAAACTTGATTTCTTCCTATTTGTTGGGACGAAGAAAGCGAGTTAAGTTGTCCGGTGTTTGCTCCAACTACTCAGAAGTAATGGTGGGCGTTCCCCAAGGGTCCCTCCTCGGACCGCTGCTGTTTAACATTTTTATAAATGACTTGAACTACGCCATACCGGATGTATCTCTGAGGTTATACGCCGAAGACACAACTATGTATGCCTCAGACGTCTCGCCCATGGCTCTCGAATTTGTAGTGGATAATGGTCTTGAGCGGTCATCATCGTGGTTTCGAGAGAATCATCTGGTGATCAACAACACAAAGACGCAAGCAATACCCATTGGTCCCTGTAAGTAAACAACTCACACAACCTACCTGGCGAACTGATTCTTGTACAACCCAGAGTCAACACTACTAAACATGGGCTAAATACTTTCAGGTAGTTTGGTCCAAAAATCTGGAACTCTTTAAATAATGACTTAAGAACTTCACGAACACTAACAGAGTTTGTAACACGTATCAGGAAAATTACTTTTGACGTATGTAATTGTACCCTTTGTAGCTCTTAGACTTAATGTAATTCTTACTCTCGATGTAGTTTTAGTACCCTATCTTTTCAGTAGCATGTATATAGCTACATTAGTGTATTCAATAATGTTATTAATTGATTGATTGATTAATTAATTAGTTAACCTTATTATTTACTTATCTTCTCTGAACTTTTATTGTAACTTTTTAATATTATATTTTCATTTATTTTCTACTCGATTCATTAGCTATCTCAGCTAGGTGCCTGACAAGCTCCATAAATTTCGAGTATAAATAAATACCTGGCCATACACAGCTCTGTCATTGAGACACTGCCATCTATCAAATTACTTGGCATTGAGCTTGATAGTATGCTATCTTTCAAGGATCACATTACTAAACAGCTTCAAAAGGTATACGCTAACAGTGGCGCACTTAGGAGAATCAGGCGTTTTGTCCCTGGCAATGTTATGTTAAGGCTCTATAAAACTTTCATTCTCCCTCATTTTGAATACTGTTGCCCCCTCTTTCTTGGATTGGGGAAAGTGCAAGCGAATCGGCTAGAAGATGCCAACTATTATATTCTTAGATCACTGCTAGGTTATCTCAAGTCTACCCTTTATGATGAATTGCTGCGAATCTTGAATATGGAAACGTTAGACCAGAGAAAGGAACAACAATATCTTATTCTGTTATATAAATGTTTGCATAACGACGGTCCCAAATATATCAGAGATTTTTGTAGTTTTAGGGAAACTATGTACAATCTGAGAGGAACCGGCATTAATATGTGCGCAACTAAATTTAATTTAAAATTTATAAAAAAATCTTTCACTTATATGAGTGCGCAGCTGTGGAATGGATTACCTACAAGTGTAAAACTGACCAGTAATATCAAAGTTTTTAAGAAGCTATTGAGAACATTGAAACTTAGGTGCTTCTCCATTTTATACTTGTATTTAAGTGACTCTCAATTTCATCGTACAAAGTTAATTTTTAACCTTAATTTTAAATTATTTAAGCTAGTGCTTCACCATTTTATACCTGTATTTAAGTGACTTTGAATTTTACTGTACAGACTTAAATTTTAATATTAATTGTTAGTTATTTTAATTTCTAATCAATTAGGTTTTGACAGTATGTATTAGGTTTTTTAGATTCTTAATCTTAGAGGCACGTACGTATTTTGAACAAGCTCTATGAGCTCCTTGACGCTACGTGGGTAAATAAAGTATTAATTGATTTATTGATTATTTGATTGATTGATTGATCATTGCACTAGGCTGAAAAGGATTCATGAACAAAAAAAAACAAAATTTGTGCGCTGATTGAAAAAAATTGAAAGTTACCGAGTGGAGTACGAAAGGAAAGAAAGGATTATGGAGGTAAATATTGATGAAAGTAGTTAAGAACTTACTTTCATCGAGGTTTGCAAACTCAAATAATTAAGGTGAGTACGCTAGTCTCGTTTCTAAGACTTAAAAAAAACCAGGCGGAATGTCAGGTAATGCTTTGGGCGCGAACAAAAGGCATGACATGAAAGGATCTGCCTCTAGATCGAGTTAACCTGTGTCACAGTCCTAATTCATTACTTTTAGGCAAATGATAAAAGTAAAAAAATTGACAAAAACGTTAAGGTTGTTTATCCTCTCCTTAGTAGACAGATTCATGTATACCCTGAAACAATCGTACTAAACTATGTCTTAAATTCCTTCAATATTACCTGTTTAGACCGACATGGAAAGAAAGGTAAATACTAGAGGGTAAGAAAACTTTTCTGTTCTTTAGGCAAAATTCAGAGTAAAGAATAGAAAGGAAATATTGCTAATAGGATAGTCCTTCGATACAATGTGTTTGCCAAATGATTATATGTCAATTTAGGGTCATTCATCGAATCTTTTGTCAGTAAAGGCCCATGGTTTTTATACGATAAACAAAATGATACATATCTGCGTTCACTCGTGAGTCAATGAGTTGAACATTCGAAGAGAAATTCCATTATTGTCTGTTTGAAATCTGAAAGCTTTGTTTTTTTAACACAGATCTTTCTTCTAGTTTTAGGACAACTGAATTGCCCCTACAGAAGATAAGAAGCTTCCTAATCTACTCACTCCGAAATAAGTCTAAATTCACATTCCCCTTTTCGTTTTTGAGTGTAATTCCATAAAGCTTTTTTTTTATGCGAAGTGGTGAGATACCAGGGCAAATTTTTCAAGATGTCGATAAAATCTTGATAATTTATTTTTGCTTTTCAAACGTCATTGGGTAATGACATCATCACTTATTAATGTTAGTTCACTTTACTTCTTGATACTTTTTTAATCGCAAGAGTCGTTTTTGTAGTCTCCCATATCTCATCTAAAGCCAGGACTTAAATGCTTCCTCCACCTTCGTTATCCATGTCCTCTCTCTTGCTACCCTTGGACACGCCCACAACTTATTGGTCCGGCTCTAAAACAAGAGAATGGTAAGAAGTCTTGGTGAGCATGTAACTGAGGGGTGAGGGGTAAACACCAAGGGGTGAACACGAAGGGGTGAGGGTCTTGCATATTTACACGTCTCAGCTTTTCAATGTTTTACTTCCTTGGAAATTTTGCGTGGGAAATTAGCACCTGGTCATCAAAGATTGATCTCGTTGCGCATGCCTTACAATTTACTGCTGCGTTTAGTGCTCCAAGGGTGAACACGGTGAATATAAAAGAAGGAGACCCATATGATGCCATTGCCCATATCCAGAATAACTTTCCTTTACATTTTGTTGGAGAACAAAATCCTCCACTGCCAGTCTTGTGAGTACTACCTCGACCAAACTATCTACGATCTTCTTTCCCTCCCTCGAGGGTGTTTATTGGATAGATCCAATCGGTGGCTCCCAGTCTAACGCGTTTCGGGTTTACTGCGACATGGAGGGTGATGGAGGAGGCTGGACTCTAGTTTGGAGTTATACGTTCACCAACTACGATGTTTTTACAAGTGTTACAAACGTTGTGACACCAAGGCCAAACTGGCCAGCACACGGCTACGATGGCATATCACGAACAGCTCCACTGAATGAAACAGATTATAACGCCGTGAACTTCTCACTCTGGAAACAACTCGGCAGACAGGTCCTCATCAAGAGCAACACAAACAACTGGCTGGTGTGTCATCTGGGAACAAGCAACTTGGTTGATTGGCAGGAAGGTAACGTCAACTGTCGAGTTGTCAAGCATGTGACTAACACATGTAAGAACACTTTGCCGCCATCAGTGCCGCGACTTGAGATAGTGAATGGAGTAACGCTATGCTGCCACGAGAACCCTTATTCCCGTATCTATTACCGCCTCGACTCTAGCGATACGACTGGCTGGCCTGTCCATGATCCTTGTGG
The DNA here is from genome assembly GCF_964205215.1 of Stylophora pistillata. Classification (NCBI taxonomy): domain Eukaryota; kingdom Metazoa; phylum Cnidaria; class Anthozoa; order Scleractinia; family Pocilloporidae; genus Stylophora; species Stylophora pistillata. The sequence continues at coordinate 31,913,064 of NC_142523.1, forward strand.
AAAAGAGTGTGACAATCATGTAAAAAATGCGCTTAATCCACCCGGGAACATTTATGTTCGTACCTAATAAATCTTATAGTTTTACGAGGCCTTGTTCATCTGGCGAAATGGCGATTAAAATCATTAAAAAAGTGAGGTGGCATTAAGGCAACTGCATCGACTATTTTAACCCCTTTACTCGCACGATCTGTGGAGGTGCGGTGACCTCATGGTTTGTACGCTCGACTCTGGATCGAGTGGTCCGGGTTCGTGCCCCGGCCGGGACATTGTGTTGTGTTCTTAGGCAAGACACTTTACTCTCACAGTGCCTCTCTTCACCCAGGTGTATAAATGGGTACCGGCAAATTTAATGCTGGGGGTAACCCTGCGATCGACTGGCATTCCACCCAGGGGAAGTAAAAATACTGCTTGTCGCTTCATGCTACAGAAACCGGAGTTTAGCACCGGCGTAATGGGCCACTAGGCTCGTAAACAGACTTTACCTTACTCCCACAATCTGATGGTGAATTCTCCCTTGTAGCTGTTACACGTTTCCTGTGAATTAGTTACAAGACTTTGGAGTTAGATCAAGATAACAACATCTTCCTAATAAGTTTGGTATTCTTATTAGCTGTTTGCTGGATAACATTTGAAAAAAATAGGGAAAAGTTACCTGTTAATCAGTTCTTGGGTTTTGAGGGTTGAACTTTTGTATAGCTGATTACAATCCCATAATGACAATACATGCTACTTATTTGTTTGAAAATAACAGGTAAATCAAGCAAGTGTGAATGGTGTTTCTTAAGGGCTGCATCGTTGCTACGGTAACCTTTCTGTAAGGAAATTACAATACGAAAAAACTTATATCGATGCTAAACGAACAAACCATTGGGAAATGGACACCAGAAAGGAAATTGGAGTGTATTGAGACATAGCAGTGGGGAGGGAGGATAGGGTCAGTGAATATCAAGTCAAGCATTTGGCCCTGCTCAAAATTCTGCCTCAGAACTTACAATACAATACTTTTTGATAGATAATTTGAGTCTTCCAACTTACGTCATCGACATGAGAGGTGCTTAAAATTAATAGAGTTTCTGTCGTAGTAAAAATTCTGATTATATCACTGTAATTTTGGGGAAAAGATTAGACATGAAGATGACGCAAGGAAAAATCCCCAAATTATTAGTATAAAGTTGAATATAAAAACATTTTAAGTCACTCTTTACCTTTAAAAATATTTGAATCAAAGGATCTTTTGTGATATTAAGAATTTGACGGGACTTAAAAAAATCAGAGATGTTTAAGAAACTCAGCGATATTTAACAATTATTCCACCAGCACGCGTTGGATATGAGATGATAGATAGCCAACGAGGTGTGTAGCGCCGAGTTGGCTATAATCATCTCATATCCAACAAACGCGAGTGGAATAATTGTTTTATTAAAACGCTACATTAAATTATTCAATTTTATTACATTTTTAGCTCCCTTTCAATTTTAAGCTTATGCGTACGCTTACCATATCGTAGTTTATGATATATTGGCTCATATACCATTATGGCTAAGCCAATGAAAAGTCTTGAATTGCATTATCGAATGATCCAGTTTTTAATAATTAGAGATATCTATAACTTTTGAGGTCATCAGCCTCGAATTCCACACTTATGGCAAGCGAAAGAGGTTTAAAATATGATACAGATCAACGGTTCAAAGCACATTTAAGCGTAGTTTTTCTCACTGGGATGATGATGACCAAACATCATAACAAATCAAGTGAATTCAATTAATAGTTGTCAGTAAAACAATTGATATAGCCTGCAGGGTGCAGCTATTTAGAGACGTCATTAATGTGTTTGGTGTCGAAGCCAGATTAGCTTTCGCTTTCATGTTCACCGGGTGCTTTTTTGATCACGGAGAGCAGCCTCTATTCGTTATCGCAAAAGGAGTACTATTATCTTGCTATGAGGTGTCTGAAAGTTTGACAACGGTAAGATGACTTTATTTCAGTTACACCTAAGGATAACCAAAACTACAACTGCTTTTAAGCGAGGTTAAATTAGTTTGAATTAAACCAAAAAACTTTCCGTCCTAAGATGGATGCGACATTCGCTTTAAAAGATTTGACGACTGTTTGGAGCAGAAAGATTAGCCAGCTCAGCAACAACGTGAAGTTTCACCACGCTTTCTTGTCCCATTCTTGAAATATCGTTTTGTGAAAATGTAAGTGATGCTATTTTGATGCGCTTCACGATTTTATGACAAGATTTACTGAGTGTATCAACCCATTGGATGAACTCGAATGACTATGGAAAATAATTCTGAAAAAGGCTTGAATAGACTGCGAAAAGTACATTTTCTTTGCCGATAATAATCAAAGTCCTGTCCCCGTTCCGATTTTAAACTTTGCAACTATTATGATCCACCTCAATTGTAATCCTTGAGTGATCACAAGCGAGTTTGTTTCAAGTCTTATCAAGTTAACGAAGCGAACTGCAGCAAAAATTATTTCAACGATACGTGACTTGCTCGGGCTCTTAGTGTAGGTTCCCTCGCAACACTATTCAGATTTTTTATTCGCGCTTACATCAAACTAATCGAATCTGCGGTTGTCGTGTCAGTTTTGCGCTTTGTTATTTTTCATTTATGCAGACTACGAGAAGAACGTCCATATTCTCCTTGCGTCGGTGTTATTTCTTACTTATTCTCTTTCCGATTGCTTAACGCACGCATTTTTTTGTTTCAGTGTTTCTATTTGTGTATGTTGGGAGAAACCACTGGCATCGATTTCATGTGAATCACATTTGGAGGTAACTATCACTTAGTGATAATGAAAATAATAACTATTATTTTACATATATAGCGCATTACGATGCGCTGTACAATAGTCTATCGGGATGGTATAATAGCTAATGATACATAAGGAACTTTAATATAATGTGGAACAGGGAGGGAGGGGGGGTTGGGTAAGCTCCATCTTACCCGCCTTCTCACTTTTTACGCTAAGTAAGGTTATTACACCCACATTAACGAAGAATTTTCCAAACTTTTGTTAAGCGAGAGAACTTCGAAAAATAGTTAAGATTAACGTGTCAAGGCACATCCTAGTGTTGTTTTGCTGCGGACAGATAATGACCAAGAATCAAACCAAAGCGAATTCAATAGTTGTCAGTAAAACAATTGATATAAAACCCGCAGGGTGCAACTATTTAGGGATGCAGATAATTTGGTTTGCCTCAAGGCCAAAGAAGCTTTCGCTTTCGAGTTCGTAGAGCGTTTTGTTGACTAGTTTTTGTTGACTGAAAGGAGCCTATATTCTTTATCGCCAATGATAAATCACCACCTCACGAAAAGTTTCCAAAACTTGACAGCAATAAGTACCTTAGTTTCACTTGCATGAAAGTTATGAGAAGCAGATAAAACTCTTTTCAAGCGAAAATACTTCCTAGAGTTCCTATACTGGAGGAGAAGGAGCTTCATGAGACCGTAACAAGATGAAATTTGACCGTGATTTCTTCCATCTTCCTTAGCACTAATTCGCATAAATCAGTAAAAATGTTGTTGATGTTATTTTGATACGCTTTGTAATTTCCTAATCTAATATTCTGAGTTTATCAACTCAACAAAAGAGCTCCTATGTTTGGTTGGACACCAAATATCAATGCTTCAAAGCAGGTTGCGTGTTACTTCAAATGGATCTCTTAGCTCAAGTTAGAGAAAGTCTTTACCAGCTTTATTTTCAGTTTACTTCTTCCTTTAATTCAAGTTGACTTTTCTTCAGCGATGAAATTTTGTTTAAGCGAGTGCAACGAAACGTAACCAGGAAAAGTAAACTATTTCCACTTAATTGACGTAACCACAAAAGCCTGTCTTCATTACTTCACCAAAACAAAAGCAGTTCAAATGGCCCGTTGATATGACGTCATGATCATTTGATCAACGCTTTACAAGTATTGTGCGGCCTTCGATATAAATTCTCTCGAAGTGTCTTTTAAATTTCTTTATCGTCTTCTGGATATATAAGCCTCCTCTAATATGGTGATTTATCATTGGCGCACCCACCAATAACGTAGCTCCATTTTCTGCCTTGAAGAGCACACACAACCCACAATTCCTCTATTCGCTCCGACGAAGGGCTAACGCTCGAAACGTCAGCTTTTGTAATTATTACGGTGGCGAATTTACCATTTCAACTTTGTTGATATATCCAAATTATTTCGTAACTCCCACCGACGCAGCCCCAAACAGTTTCTTTCGAAACTATCAGCCTTTATTCCTCTGAAGTCAGCCGCAAATTGTTGACACTTAAGTAGAGCGATAGGAGTTACAACGATGATTTTGATTAATGAGTCAAAGTACATCAAAAGTGTCATTTTGCAGCGCTAGATTATGGACGAAAAACCGCAACGAAGTGGTTCTCAGTCCAAACATTTGCTTAGTACCTGCAGGGTGCCGGCTGCTATTTAGGGACGTGATTAATTTGGATTGCGACGAATCTAGATTAGCTTTCGCTTGCGAGTTCCTGAAGTGTTTTGTTGACTTCAGAAAGGAGCCTATATTATTTGTGGCAGATGAAGTATTACCACCTCACTAAAATGTTTCTATAACTTTGACAACGTTAAGTAATCTTTAATTTACTTACATAAACGTTAAGTGTAGCAGATACAACTTGTTTCAAACGAACAAGGCAGAAAACTTAATCCTTGACTCATCACGGGTTACACAAGCCGAGAAAAGAAAGTAAATAAATTTGCGAATTCTCGCAAAAGAAACCTCAAGGAACAGAAAACTGCAGGAACATAGTCGTGGTAGCACTAGATGCAAAAGGCTTACAATAACTGTTTTCGCTAGTAGGAATCCAGAGTGTCGAACGGCGAAGGAATTTTCTAATGTCCGTTAATTAAACGGGTCAAAGCACTTTAAGTCTATTATTTTGCAGTAGGGACCGAGGGACCGAAAATCATAACAAACTATACACAAAATTTAAGTTAAAAAAAAAAAAGAACAAAATAGCAAAAAATATTAAAACGATAAGTGAGTCGTGCGGGCTCTCGGTGCGGGTCCCCTCGCATTTCATCCGCGCCGATAACAAGCTAATCGAGTCAGCTTTGCGTGTTGTTATTATCCATGTATCCAGACTACGAGAAGAACTTTCATGTTTTCCTTGCGTTCGTTGTCTTTTCTGCTTTTTCTTTCCAGTCTCTCTTTTCAATTGCCTTTGGCACGCATTCTGTTTTTTTCAGTGTTTCTATCTGCGTACTTTTGACAAACCACTGTAAATCGCATTTGGAGGTAACTATCACTTAAAAATAATGATGATAATAACTTTATCATTTTACTTAAATAGCGCATTACGGTGCGTCTAGTGAATACCGATAGTCTTTCGGACTGGCCATGGCATAGAAGAAAATATTACTTGAAGAATTGTAATTAAATGTGAAACAGGGAAGGAAGGGAGAGGAATAGGATTGAATCACTATCACTAGTCGTTCAGACTATTGTAATGGAATTTTGTATGGCCTTCCTAAGTCGCAAATAGCTAAATTGCAACCTGTGCAGAAAGCTGCGGCTAGACTTGTACTGAGTTCAAGTAAGTATTTACATATTTCTCCTGCGCTTTGTCAACTTCACTGGTTGCCAGTACAACATCGTGTTCATTTTAAGATCATAATTTTAACATTTAAAGTTATTCATGGATGGGCGCTTTTTAAATGTAAGCTGAAACCTAATTTATTTCATGCAGCTTTCTCAAAGTACCCTGTCTGACATTAATTTTTTATTAGTATTACTAATTAAGTTGCTTATTAAGATCCTTATTCCTGATTAAGATCCTTATTATGGATATTCCAAATTATTCTTATTTTTAACATGCATTGTTGATATTAATGTACATGTACTTAGTTTTATAAATTTGAATTTGCTGTAGTATTCTAAGTTATTAAGCGCTGTTGATCATTGAATGAAAATAGCGCTCTAGAAGTTATTAAGTTATTATATTATTATGAATAAGCTCCATCTTTTCCTCCGATCTTAATTCTTTACACTAAGCAAGGTTATCGCACTCACGTTAGCGAAGAATCTTCCAGACGTTTGTAAAGCGAAAAAGGTTTGAAAAATGATTAAGATTAACGGATCACGGTACATCCTAGTGTTATTTTGATGCTGTAGAGTGCATTTACTGTAAAAAGATGGAATGATTACTTGGAGAGAAGGAGCTTCATGAGACCGTAAGAAGATAAAATTTGTTAGTGATTTCATCCATCTTCCTTTGCATTAATTCCCATAGATAAATGAAAATGGTATCTATGTTATTTGATACGTTTTGCAATTTCCTTATCTGATATTCTGAGTGTATCAACTCAACGAATGAGGACACGAAAGAAAACTGCTACAGACTTCTCAAAGCTGAAGAATTTATGGCGGAAGATACAGCTCTATTCCATAGTTATGGACCTCCTGCGGCGCATTAGCGTCACTTCAAGAGTTCTCACAGCGCACTAACGGCATTTTTTTTACTGAATCTTTTCTGTTTTGACTCGCACGACGCACCTCGTGGAGGAAAAGGAAAGAAGGAACTTTATTTTAACTCGGGTTGTATAGGCTGATTAGGCATATTAGCAATACATGCTAATATGCCAAGGAAACTAAATAAGTGCTTAAAAATCCCCACCGTCATGAGGCAGACCAGTGGGATATTTACAGAGTGCAGTCGAGGAGTTGAATCAGGGGCAACCGCCTACCACGCGGCCGAAAAGGAGGGACTTCTCGTAGTCTAGATAACTGCCTCCGTTGTCGAAAAGAGTAATAATTTTAAAATTCATTAAACAAGCGGTTCAAAGCGCCTCAGATCTCTGTGTTATTTTGCGGTCGGGAGTGATGGACCAAAAATCATAACAAACTATACACATAGAGAGGTAAAAACGAGCGATATAATATCCCGACGTTTCGGCGACTTCATGACGCCATTATCAAGGGTACAAATGAAAATAAAATTAAAAAATGCGAGTTCAGGAGTTACAACTAGTTTACATAGGAGAGGTAGCTACACAAATACTTTAGCACGGATAGAATCCGTTTGCACGTTCCAACTCGGTGTTAATTGTTTAATGTAAAGCATCTCGTTGACAAGACAATCGAATTTGCTCATGTACTTCTTGAGAACTTTGAAACAGCTAAGAAGGTCCTCAGGGACAGCACCTGCGTGGTGGATGTCGTCGTGCTTGCGTACTGAAGATGACGTGTTCTTATGGCTATCCACGTGGGCATATAAATGCTCGCGTGTGTAACCCAGCTGGGGGGTAAATGCTGGGGGTAGCCTTGCGATGGACTGGCATCCTATCCAGGGGGGAGTAGAAGTACTCCTAGTCGCTTCATGCTACAGAAACCGGAGTTAAACACCGGCCTAATGGGCCACTAGGCTCGTAAACAGACTCTTCTTGAACGGTAGGCACTGAACCCGACAGAATTCTTCACCTAGATCCTTCAAATTACACAGATCTCTCGAAACAGTCCTCCGAGAGGTGTTCAGAGTAGATCACAAATATTTCTGTAGGATTAAAGTTTACTCGGCGAGGTCGCACAAATCGCATTCGTTTTTCCCGCTCTGATCTATTTGCAAGACTCGGATGCAGAGAAATACCTGCAGCATGGTCTGCACGATTACTTCAGCTTTGAATTACGTATCGATGCCTCGTTATTTTTTCTTTAGTTTTTGGAAGAATAAAGTAAAGCACTACGTTATGTTTGCTTGACATTTTGCCGTGTGAGATTTTCGCGTTGAGCCTCTGACGTCACTTCCTCTGAGTCCTGCGATGAACTTCCGGAACACGATCAAATAATGGCCGACGCGAAATCGGGAATTTAACGGCCCGAAAAAAGATATTTCTGGTGCTCGGTCTAAAATGAAATTTGGCAGTGTAGGTGAGGGAGACACACTGAACACGAAAATGGAAAAAAATGATGTACGTAAATTTTGATCTCCGGGGCACTTTAAAGAGAAGAATGGTTTGGATGCTGATCATTGTTACCTCCACCTTTGCCCTATGCTGGCTTCCTGCCCATGTGGCTCACATAATATTTGTCATGCAAACATGGAATATTGAGGTAGCCCTTCAGCCGATTGTCATGTTTGTGTGCTTTTGGTTTGGTCACGCCAACAGCGCCATCAATCCATGGCTGCATATCTTTCTGACCACCAAGATCAATACACCATTTAAAAGAATGGTTTGTGGAAAAACCCGCCAGTCGCCCCCAAGTCAAAGCGACTTAACATCAAATACTTTCTTACCACCTGAACAAGAAACTGTGGAGGAAGAATCAAGAATATAATCTTTCCAATCATTTGTAAAATTTATTGCTAATTTGTAAAATTTATTGCTAACCCTGAGCTACTCGAATATGTTAAAATCCAGGGCTACCAGATGGAATATCGTAATCATGAAAAAATGAAAGGTGGAGGCGTCTTCATGTATATCCGTGAGAATATAAAATTTTTAAGGCAAAAAGATCTAAAAAACTTACACCCTGATCTCGAACATTTATGGATGGAGATACCGGGAAGAAATAGACATAGCAAGGTGCTTATAGGGGCCATGTATCGTTTAACTAGAGTTCTGAGTACACAAGAACGGTTAATCAACGTGGAAGATATGCTCGGCCACATTTAAAATAACTAGGATGGCCTGTTAATACTAACCGGTGACATGAGCATTGATTTACTGAACCGAGATTTTGCTACCACAAGGCAGTATAATGAGCTACTCGAAGTTTTCCATTTGCAGCAAATGGTACAAGAGCCGACCAGAGTATCAAGGCATTCCAGCTCGTTGATAGATCACATTTTAACCAATTGTCCTGACAGGATCACGCACACTGGCATACTTCCTTGTTCGATTGTCAGTGACCACGACATTCTCTTTGCCTGTTCCAATGTTAGGGTGGAACGTTTCAAGCTAAGATATACATTCATACGCTACATGACAAACTTTGATGAACAGGCTTTCGTAGCTGATTTGGATCAGGCTCCCTTTTCATTAATTTATTTGTCTGATGACCCGGTCTTTCAACTCGATCTACTAAATTCTATACTTGTTGAGCATATTGATAGGCACGCTCCACTACGTCGCGTTCGTCTTACGCGACCACCAGCCCCTTGGATGAAAACTGAGGAGATTCAATTGCTTCAAGCCAATAGGGATAAGCTGAGGAAGGCTGCCCATCGGACAAACATTGCAACAGCCTGGGATGCATTTCGAAATGTGAGAAACGAATTGAAAAGAGCCATTCGTGTTGCACGCGAATAGTTTGTGAAAAAAGCCTTATCGTCAAAAAAGCCTAAAGAAATCTGAAACGTCATTCATCGGATACTAAAACCAAGTCAAAAACCAATTAGATTTGACCCTGACTCTCTAAATAAATTCATTGTGGGAACTGCAGAAAGAACTCTCGCAGGAAATAATCCACCAATCCCTTTTGAAGATTTGCTTGGAGTTATAAAGAACTTACCACCGCATGAGGATGACAGATTAACATTTAACCTTCGTCCCATCACCTACCATGAAGTTTTCCAAGCCTTAAAGACGCTCCGTGCAGACTCTTCTACCGGACCAGACCTAATTCCAGCCCGATTCATAAAGCTAGCAGCGAAAGCAATAGCCAGTCCGCTTACTAATATCATTAACAATTCAATTTCGAAGTAAATATTTCCCAGTATATGGAAAGTGGGTCGCCTAAGTCCAATTCCCAAGATAGATAATCCGGCAACGGATGAAAGCCATTTCAGACCAGTTTCGATACTTCTGGTCTTGTCAAAAGTCGTTGAAAAACTTGTTTCTCAACAAATAGTTGACTATATTGAAGTTAATCAATCCTTGAAGCAAACGATCTCTGGATTCCGTAAAGGCCATTCAACCACCATTGTCTTATTGCGCATTAGAGATGATATAATCAGGGCCATGAAAAAAGGCGAACTTACCTTAATGGTGTTGGCCGAGTACTCCAAAGCATTTTACACCGTGTCGTGCTCTGCTATCATACAAAAGATGTGCAGAATGGGTTTCTCAAAACCCTTTTTGTCTTGGATGACAAACTACCTCTGCGACTATTGTCACTCCGTCTTTTCACCTCTGCCGCGATACTTGCTGAAGCGCCTTCAAAAAATTGAGTTTGCTGCCGCAAGTTTTGTTTATGGCAGATATGTTAATAACATTGGAGAAAATTTAAAGCTAAATTGGCTTCCTGCGGAAGAAAGAAGGCATTTTAATTTGCTGAAGTTGACCTTTAGAGCGCTTTATTTTAAACAGTAACCAATATATCTGAGCTTACAACGAGTCCCTTCACGCAGAGAGCTGCACTCATCAGACTGTATTAGACTACAGGTTCCTTTAAAAAAGGAGACCTTTCAAGACACCTCGGCCGTTTTATATTAAATAATCTACCAAAGGAACTGAAAACCTGTGATGACTTGCATATTTTTACATCGCGTTTATTTAAATACTTAAAAAACCGGGCGAAGGCACGGCTTTAGTAATTTTAAATTAGTTTAAATTTTAAGTGTATACAGACTGGAATGTTTAGCTACTTTAAATTTATATTTGTAAATATTAAATAGGTTTTAGTTGATCCTATAATGTATTTAGTTAGTGACAGATGAAGAGCCACTCTGTGGAAACACTATCAGTAAACTTTTCTTTACTACTTACTTACTTTACTTTACTTTACATTTGATGACTACAAGAAGAAGAAATCTTGGCACTAGCGTCAGTATTTTAACAACTGTGTCAACATTAACTAAGTTGACTGTTGTTTAGTTAGGGGAGGAGTAGGCGCGCAATGGCTTAGATAATGAAATTGATCCAAACTTTAGTAACACTGATCAGATCAACAAGATGAATATTAAGAACATATTTGCGTGATGAATTTTACTATGGAAGAGGAGGATTTCGATATGCTAGTAATATTAAGTAAATACATATTTTGCATGATGAATCTTTAAATAGGAGAGGAGCATTTCGAAGACATCATGAACAGGTTGTCCTCCCGCTGTGCGAAATTATGGTTATATTAGGTAAATACATTTTTGCATGATAAATTTTAAGATGGGAGAAGAGCATGTTGAAGACTTCCGAAACAGGTTATCTATCTGCTGTGCGAAATGCTGGTTATGTTTTTTTTTGCGGTAAGTACATATTTCCTATGATGAATTTTAAGATGGGAGAGGAGCATTTCGAAGAAATTTAGAACAGGTTATCTACCTGCCGTGCGAAATGCTGGCAATTTTATGTGTTAATGACTCCCTATTGGGCTTTTTCCATTTTCTTGCGTTTTTTCTTGTTTCTATGACAGGGATTGACTGATAAGAAATTACGATGAAGTAAATGATCATGAAAGCCACCAGACAATGATAACATGCGAGAGACTCACACATGGAATAAATTATGTCCGGACCGGCTGAGAAGTTAATATGCCAGCGTGACGGGGAATCTTATCTAATTTTTGTTTTTAACTATCTAATACATCCCTCGATTTTCATTGGCTTAACTCACTGATTTCACCTGCTCCAATATGAGTTGCTTGTATTCGGAGAGACAACAAATAAAACTTGTTAACCAATCAGAGCCCAGCGTTTCGTCATCATGACAAACTACTATCCAAATTTGAAACACTAGGTCGTATTTAGTTGTAAAGTGATTTCAATTAAAATTTATTTTTAAACTCTGTATGGCGAAAAAACTTATTCAGCGCTTTAAAGATGACATGAAAAAGAGTTTGGAGATTAGTCATCGTAGAAAGTCGATAATCTTTGTATTCATCTGACAAATGTAATCCCATTGCATATGCGTTATTGAGGGGGCTACACGATACGTCCAACTGGAATACACAGTTTGTTATTCGACCACTGATTTGATTATCTAAATGCAAGTTGTTTGACATGTCAACTTCTGGTCAGTTTAAAAGCTGATAGGTGCCGGAATAAGGCAAAAAGTACAATTCGTATGTAATGTTAAGAAGCTCAAAGTTTTGAAAAATCTACTTCTGTTGCACGTCTCCCAGTTGATAACTGATTCATGACAGGACGAAAAATGAGCGCACTGTAGGTACCTCCCGTTCTCCCATAGAAAGCCTTAGAAAAGTTTTCTAAGGCTTTGTATGGGACAACGTGATGTACTAACTGTGCACGCATTTTCCGTCCTGTCATGACGTCAGGAAAAAATTCCATCATTTCCTTTCCGGAAATCAACCACGAACTCTCCTGGTTAAGAGGCAACGAGGCTTCTTCCAACCTATAAGTTTAGATTTGAGGAAAATTAGGACCAGGAAAATTAGGACCAGGGCTCTACTAGTTATTTATTTATTTATTTATTTCAAGATTAGTACATATAGAATATATACAGGTGTTAGAACAAAAGGATATAGTATCCCCCACAAGGTTCAATCACCTTACCCAACCCCACAAACCTAAAAAAACAAAACATATATATGATTAGATAAAAGCATCTTAACAAGAACATACGTTTCTTATATTCACTCTTCTGCATTTTGGAGAAATATTCTTGTATGAGCGAATATCATCCCCACCAAAAGCATAATGCAGAAGTTACCGTTACCGTTACCGTTACGGTTACCGTTATGTTTAGATCGAGATTTGGTGCGCCATGATGTATAGTACCTTTACCCACATATAAAAATTTGGTCATTATGAACGAGAACTGTCACGGTCTCCATTTGAGGCAGCAAAATTTTCAATTTGTCAGACGCGTTCACCCAGACAGTTTGCGGAAGATATGCTCCAATGTTTAACAATCATTGTCAATATGTGTTTTGGCATTTCAATTAGCAAGATATTTATTTAGTTTGGGTATCCTTATCTCATGTGATAACACACTGCTTTACACCAGAGGAGCGCTATCCATCTCAATTGCAAGTTTCAGGAGGATGTTTTATTTTCATTTTTTATAAAGAAGGAACCTTTCATTGTTCTATTTTTGTGATCTGCACTTGTCATGTTCTGTTTACGTACATACATACATACATACATACATACATACATACATATGTACATATATAAGTTAGTTGACCACTCTTCATGGGGCTTTTCAGGGCCAATCTTACAACATTGTACGAGGGACCTCACCAGACTGCTTGTAGCAGGTTAAAATGAATAAACGCAACTAACAGATGCCCCCAATTTCCAGAAGGCCAGACCACATCACAGTAATCTCGAGAGTGGGCACTTTAACGTCCCCTGCCTAACCAAATTAACTAATTAATAAATGCAAGAGACGGGACCTACGGTTTATTCGTCCTTATCCGAGAAGACTAGAATGTCTATCCATTTCTTGATATTGTAGAAAGGTAGCGCATTCTCCTCAGTTATTTTAAGACCTTGAGTGTTGGTCCGGCCGGGGCTCGAACTCTCGACCTACCGCGCAACAGTACAACGCTCTAACCAATTGACCTAACTGGGAGGCGGTATATTTACCTTTCCTGAATCAAGTGCAGTCTCCAGAATCACGTTTGATTCTAAACTGAAAATGACATGCTGAATCAAAATCGTAAAATAACCCTCGAAGGTCACCTTGGGTTAAAAATTTAGAATATGTCTTCAGGAAAAACAACCATCCGGAATAAATAGGAATGCGAATAACAGGGCATCCTGAACAGAAACATCTTTGATAGACGTATTTCATAACTGAAACTGTGAAATGTTGAAAAACAGATGTCATCAAGGTTTATTTATTGAACGTCAACACAGCGAAAGTCTATTCTTGGTTCCTCGTGCTTCGTGCATTCACTGGAGGGCATCGCTCTTTGAATTGAAGAAGGAAACGTTTAAAAAGTGTGAGCGCGATCAAATACAGGTTTGTGAGAACATTTTGGTTGGGAGACACATTTGAAGTTCGTAATTGTCACCCATTTATCTAGGTTCGTACGAGCATGATAACCATCCTGTCAATGCTTCCAGAATCAGCATATCGAAAGTGCCTTTTACTGGGGATTGTTTACCATAGAAGATGTTTTAATCAAGATATATTTTTAACTTTTCTTACTCAACATATTACTTTTCTGCATTTTCCATCACTTGCCGATAGAAAACAAACCGGGTTTTGAGAGAGTAATACAATAGGACTGGCTCTCTAATGCATGAGATAGACTTTTCATTCATTTGATTCTGCTAAGAATAAAAAAAAGAGGCTGTTAAAGAACCGAGGTTCGAATCCTCAGCTGGCCTAATATATTTTCTTGGTCCCGCCTTCGTGAAAAAGGAATTAAGATTTCTCCAAATGGATCGTTTTTAACTGATTTATAGTTGCAATGCGAATGTCATCAGCTAATTACAAATTTGGACCATCAGACGGTACAATTTATATACCTTGGGATCGATTTCACATAGATTTCAGAACAATTTTTAAATTTTTAATTTTTTTTAATTTTCTAAATATAGACTTGTGAGCAGCATTTCTGCGAACAGTAGTTGCAAAATTGTATTTATTTTCCGACGCGTTTCGTCTAACTGCCGTAGACTTCTTCAGGAAGTTTTAAAAGTATAACTAAACGCCTGTATTTACTCAAAGAAATTTAAGTAATAATCAGTGGTGACAAGGTAATCCTGGCCCTGGAGCTCAAAGAGATCAACGGCAAGGACCTGCCACAGTCTTGATGGTACTGGGTGTGAGATCATGGGCTCCCTCTCCTGCCCCCTTGGTGGTATGAATTGTAGACTTGGTAGTGGGAGACATGTTCTTAAATCTCTTTGTACACACCAGGCCAGTAGAACGTTTCCCGTGCCCGTCTCAGGCATGCTTGTATTCCCAGATGACCGGAGTGTAGCTTTCTTTTGAGTTCAGCTCTCATTTGAAACGGTATGACAACACGGTCTCCTGTGAAAATAACTCCATTTTGGAGAGCAAGTTCTTCTTTAAATGGAAAGTAGTCTTGAACTTCCAGTGGGAGATAGAGCTTACTTTCTGGCAAGCCTTGTTTGATGACGCAAGCAAGGGTCTTGAGGATAGCGTCTTCTTGAGTAAGGTTTTGGATTTGGCGAAGAGTTTCATCTTTGACTGGAAGATACTGTAGCATGTTCACCTGCTCTGCTTCTATCTCCGTTGGAAACCTAGTATCTGAGACTGTCATGATATCTTCCTGATCCTCAGTAGCTTCCTTAGGCGTCAGATGCGCGCGACTCAGAGGATCAGCCATAAGAAGGGAGATTCCCTTTTTGTAGGAGACTTCAAACTCATGGCATTGGAGTCTAAGGAGCATTCGGTGTAGCCTTTAGGGTGCGTTCAGGAGGTTTTTCTTGAAGATTGCCTCCAAGGGCTTGTGATCAGATCCGACCAGCACTTTCCTTCCATACAGGTAGGTTTCAAACTTCTCCATTCCGAATACTATGGCCAGCAGCTCTTTTTTGATTTGCGCATACTGGACCTGTGTGGGGGTTAGAGACCTGGATGCATATGCGACTGGATGTCCGTCTTGCATTAGACATGCGCCCAGGCCATGCATGGAGGCATCACATTGTAGTGTGGGTGTGGCACTTGGGTCAAAGTATTTTAGGACTGAAGTCGTAGAAAGGATCTTCTTTTTCTCATCCAGGGCTGCACCATGAACCTGCTCATCCCATTGGAACTCACTGTCGTTTTTGGTGAGCTCGCGTAGAGGAATCATGACCTCTGAAAGTCTCGGAGCAAACTTTTGCAGGTAGTTAGTCATCCCTAAGAAACGTTGGATGCTCTGTTTGTCGGTCGGTGCTGGCATCTCTTTGATTGCCTTGACTTTTTCACGGTCAGATTGCAGCCCCTCTGTAGAGAGCATGTGGCCCATGTAGGCCACTCCCTTAAGCCTAAGCTGCAGTTTTCCCCTGTTTAGCTTCACACCTTTTTCTCGGCATCGTTGGAAGAGAGCAATTAATAAGTTTGTCGTCGTGGTCTTTTACTGCTTCATTATCGTTAGCTCCACATCCTCCAGATACGAGGATGTCATCAGCGATCGTCTTGCATCCATTTAGCCTTGCTAATGCCTGATCCAGTCTTCGCTGGAATTCTTCAGGGGCCGGTGAGATCCCAAATGGCATTCGAAGCCATCTGTATCTTCCCCACGGAGTGCCAAATGTGGTTGCGTAACTACTTTCCTCGTCTAAGGACACATGCCAAAACCCATTTTTGGCGTCTAACACAGTAAAGCATCTTGCGTTTGAGAGCTCAGGAAGGACATCCTCGATTGTCGGCAGAGGGTAGTGATTCCGTTTGAGTGCTGCGTTAAGTGGTTTGGGATCCACATACAGTCGAACATTGCCATTCTTCTTCAGGGTGACGACAGTTGCTGATATCCAAGAGGTAGGGACATTTACTGGCGTAGTGATATTAAGGCCTTCCAAGCGATTTGCTTCCTCTTTTAGCTTTTCTTTAAGGGCGATCGGCACCTTTCTTGTTGGGAGTTGGACTCGCGGTACGTTCGGGTCAATTTCCAGGTGGAGGTCACCTTTTAACTGTCCTTCTCCTCTGGATACATCGGCGTATTCTTCGAGAATAGATTCCGTCGTAAGTGGTGTTTTGCTCTGCGATGCTTCTTCCGCTTGAAGAGCCATGATGTTTTGCCGGACCACAGATATGAGTTGCATTTGCTCACTGGCTCGTAAACCAAGCCGTGGCTTCCCTTTCCCCACTATAACTACGAATTTCACGCTGTATTTTTTTCCATCTCTGGGGTTCACAACTTGAACACGTTTCTTGCCAATTGGCTTTCCCTCTGTTTTGTTGTACATAACAAGAGTTACTTCTGTATTGTCCAGCAGGGGTAGACTGTCTTCACCATATACTTCTTCGAAGGATTCTTCGGGTAAGATGTCCACTGTGGCACCAGTGTCCAGTTGGAATGGGACTCGGTGACCATATAACAGCATTACCGCAGGCAGTTTGTCTTTATGATTAGGCTTTTCAAGAGCACAGACTTGTTTCTTGACGTCGACTCAAGTAACATATTCATCCAAGTCAGAATCTTCCACTGCATGTACTGGCCTGCACATGTCACGGTGTGGGGCGTTTAGAGGGCGCGGCCAAAGCGGGTTGAGACAGTTTGGTTTTGCAGGCCACCGCAAAGTGGTTTCGAATTCCACATTTAGAGCAAGTCTTATCCCATGCAGGACATTTAAGCTTGTTCCAGACATGAGTTTTGAAGCAGAACTTGCAGCGGATTTCTCTCTCTCCTATGGGGGGTAGAGGTGTCTTCTCGTTGGCCTGACTAATGACGCTGACTTCCTCCTTATGAATTTCTTTTAGTTGTTGGCTTGCGGTCTCATATGATCTACAGGTGTCAATGCATTCTTTCAGTTTGAGTTTGGAGGCTTGTAGAAGCTTCTTGTGTGCTTGATAGTCTCTTACTCCAATGACAATTCTGTGTCTAATTAGACTGTTTTCTAAAGATCCGAAGTTACATGTCCTAGCCAACGTGCGCAGTGCCGTGACGTAAGCAACCAGAGATTCGTTAGGCTCCTGATCCCTTTTTTTAAATCGATATCTCTCGTATATTTCGTTTGTCTCTCCGATGCAATAGTACTGTAGCTTTTGGAGAACAACATCAGTGTCCTTCTTATCATCTTCATCTGCAAACTCTAAGCCTTCGTACACATCTAGAGCATCTGAGCCAATACAGGTTAGCAGTGTGGCAGTCCTCAGATATTTGTTTGCAATAGGGTTTTCAGGATCTTTTAAACGTGCAGCAATTTCATAGTTATTCCAGGCACGGTAAAATTTCTACCAGTTCGTCGCCAAATCCCCTGTAAACTCCAATTTTGAGAGTAATGGAATGTTTATTGAGATTTGTACCAGATTTGGTTGTACGACGGCTTCTTTTGCTTACAGAGAAGCGCCGCTACCCTCGGTCATACTTAGTATTTTGAAGTTAGTTAGATTTCTTCAGCTGGGATTTCCTTCCGAAGACACAAGACAATTCCACTTACCATTGCCTCTCGCTATTCTTTGTGACGAAGTTGTCGGGTGGCTATTTCGGAATACAGTAGAGACCGGAGACTATCCTCTAGAATTTGATAACAGTTCAGAGTTGTTCGACCACGTGCGTGCGAATATATTTCTCTGAAGAACGTTTTCCAGTGCACTGAGCGGTAATCCCTATATGGCAACGGATTTAGGAACCAGGATCCCACTCCTGACACCATGTAACGTGTTTGCTAAGACAGACAGTGAAACACCAGAGACTCTAAAAACAACATGTAATCTTGTAAGCCAAGTGCACATCAAGCGAGGCGGACAAATACATCCGGGAACTCAGATGTAAGGTAAACTGTATAAATTAACTCAACATACATAAATTAACATCGTTACAGATTCCAGGACTGAGAACGAAACGTTTTCGTTTTTCGGAAGCAAATACTTTTTTTAAGGAAAAAACTGCACAGCAATTGTGTACTTTTTAAAGGCTACTTGCATGCAAAAGAGCAGCGAATTTTATTTTTTTAACTTTGCCATGCAATGTTTGATTTTTGCACGGATT
The DNA here is from genome assembly GCF_964205215.1 of Stylophora pistillata. NCBI lineage: Eukaryota > Metazoa > Cnidaria > Anthozoa > Scleractinia > Pocilloporidae > Stylophora > Stylophora pistillata. The sequence goes on from NC_142523.1 coordinate 31,931,546, forward strand.
TGGTCTTAAATGCTGAGTTGTAACGCTTGTTTAAAAGGGACAACGAAAAGCATAGGAGCTTACTGAATGGTAAGTTTGTCATGAAATTAATAAAAAATGTGCTGCTGTACTTACTGTCGTTTGATTATGAAGCCAACGAGGAGGTCACAATGAAAGGAAATGATAACGCTGTGCAAAGTGCTCCTGCAATCAGTTAGGCCAATTGTGCTGGAGTTACGTTGCTATATTTCTGTTTTACGTTCAAGCTCCCGAGTTCGCTAAGCGTAAGTGAAGTTTTCATCAAACAGGGATGGCCGATACCCGAAATTTACGACCGTAGCAACACAGTTAGAGCTAGTTGTTCCAAGGAAGTGTAACTCAGGCTGCAAACTCTTAAAACTTATGAATAATTAGATGAAGTTGAAGTAGAGTTAATGTTAATGTATTTCATATGTTTGTTGAGTGATTCCTTTATTCAACCATTGGGGAGGCTGGTAATTTGATGTTATTACTGACGGATCTGCTGAGTTGGCAGTAGTAACGGGCGTCGTCCAGGTAACCGATGATGAACATTTTCCACGTTCAGCTAAAAGTGACAAGGTGCCTTTTGGACCTGTGACAACAAATGTGGGAGGAACAACATCTGGAATGGAAAAGAGTTCGTTAGTTTCAACCAAAAGAACAAACATAAATCAAGCAAATATATCACTTGATGTCAGCTCTAAATTGACCTTCGTACTGAGTTTTATATATATTTTTTACGATAGAAATGGCGGATGGACCACTTGTCGTTTTCCCAATCTTTAAGCTCGCAAGTGATTTATTTCATCAGCACGTGCACAAAACATCTTTCTGACTCATTATCAAAATGTCAGAATTTATCATCACTTGGGTTGAATATTCTTTCAGTCTATTAGTTTTTAAAGACAAACAAACAAAAGGCTTTAAAATCTTTCCCGAAATCATTTTTAACCAGCATAAGACACATGGCTTTCCATTGAACTAAAAATCATTTAAAGCTTAGGATGGCACGAACACTATAACAAACGCGCAAACGTTTTTCGGAAGCTAATTAACAATTATTCCACGAGCGCGCGTTGGATATGAGATGATAGATAGCCAACGAGACGCGTAGCGCCGAGTTGGCTATAATCATCTCATTTCCAACAAGCGCGAGTGGAATAATTGTTTTATTAAAAACGCCCTCAAGAAATTATTTTTTTGTGAGAGGAAACCGGATTTTTTAGGTCCCTTTTGATTTTAAACTGACGCGTACGCTTACCATATTTGTAGATATTTGCGCCGTCTTCAAGATAAGAGAAAATTATTTTTGTTTAGAGGAAAACACGATTTGCGAGTGTTCCTCGCTGTTACAAAAAATATTCATCAGTTAGCTATTGTGTTGTGGTTTCTGCAATGGGCCATGTTATTTCCGTCTTTTCAATTGTGTGTTATTCTATGATCGAATCAGCCCATATTTGTTGGGAAAAGCTCCTGTTTAAGAGGAAGGATGGTGGAGACCGAAAAAAGAAGAAATTTTCCTGAAAAATTATGTTTAAAGAATATCCCCTCGAATCATCTCCACAAAAGCTGAAATAGTCCTCGTAGCAAGGTGACAACAAATTAAAACTGTAACATTTCCCATAATCCCCACTCCACCCCTACACGATCTATATACTAGTTTCGTTATCAACTCAAGCAACAATATAAGTTTTCTTCTTTTTTTCCTTTTTTTTTTTTAACAAAACTTCTTTTTCAGATTATCCTAACGATGAAGAGATCTAGACCTTTAGCGAAAAGGGGGTAAGTTGGTAAGTCTCTCGTACGTGGCTTTACTGCTCTAAAACAAAAGAAAATATTAAGAAGTCTTGGTGAGCGTGTAACTGAGGGGTGAGGGGTGAACACCGAGGGGTGAGGGGTGGGGGTGAAGGGAAATGAGAGTGAGGGATTGGAGGATGTGGCGAAGAAAGAGTTGGGGCCGGTTGTTTAGACGAAGTTCAGCCGTTGTTTGATAAAACCGCGTCCTAAACTATCTCAAGTTGAATTTAAGTTCATGTTCGAACATTTATTTTGGTGAACAGTGTCAAGAGAGCCAAAAGCTAGCAGTGGAAGGACATTCGTTAAGTGAAAACGACCCTCTTTTAGAGAATACGTGAGACCCACTGCTTACAGTTTGGGTTAGGTCTCTGGTAAATAACCGGCCCTTACAGTTTAAGGGTAAGGATTGCGAATTGTTGTCACTTTCTGGGAAATCAAGAAAGGAGGTTTTCCTTCGAATCACCTGTACCTAGCCGTTCCATCAATTAGACTGGGGATTTTTTTCTGTACATGAACACCGAGTGCTGATTGAGAAACGTTTCAACTTCCGGTGCACGGACTGATCCAAACCCCGAGTAGTACTCTAACACAGTCAAAGGTCTGCGCGTGAGCGAATGTTGTAGTGGCCAGATGGCATGCTTTCAGATTGTCAAAACCAAATTTATAAACAACCACACAAGAGAGAGGTCTTAGATTTGAAAACCGTGTAACTTTCTTAATGAACTCCTAAAAAAATGGCAAAACCGTAAGAAACCGAGATTGAACCAGCTCTGTGTACAAATAGTCTCCACCTTTCGTTTTCCCTTACATTTGCTTCTTTTCCAGATTTACATGTCGGAGCTTTTTAATGCTTTACTTCCTCGAAAATTTTGCGAGGGGAATTGGCGCGTGGCCATCAAAAAGTGATCCCGTCGCGCATGCCTTCCGTTTTACCGTTGTGTTTAGTGCTCCAAGGGTGAACTCGGTGAATGTAAAAGTAGGAGACGCCCATATGATGCTATTGCACATGACCAGTATAATTTTCCTTTAACTTTTTGTAGGGAGAACAAAATCCTCCGCTGTCAGTATTGTGAGTACCTCCTCGACCAAACTAATCTACGATCTCCTCCCCCTCCCTCGGAGGTGTTTATTGGGTAGATCCAATCGGTGGCTCGCAGTCTAACGCGTTTCGGGTTTACTGCGACACGAGGACTGATGGAGGAGGCTGGACTCTAGTTTGGAGTTATACGTTCACCAACTACGATGATTTCACAAGTGTTACAAACGATGTGAAACCAAGGCCAAACTGGCCAGTACTTGGCTAAGATGGCATATCAACTACAGGTCCACTAAATGAAACAGATAACAACGCTACGAGCTTCTCACTCTGCAAAACCACTCGGCAGACCAATACAACCTATCCAAAGTCCACGACCAAAGCAATAACACTCGCTAACGAAAAGGCGATAGCGGACGATATAATTTTCCATCACATGTTCAATATTCTCTCTATGTGTGCATTACAGTCGCTCCTTGAAGAAGCTGTTATCGAGTACATCAAAGCAGCAGATGACGATTTTGAAGATGATTGCATATCTATGTATATAAAGATATTTATGCAGGGTAGCCCAGTTCAGCAACTTAGCTGATTTAAATGGGGCCTTGTGTAACACCCACCCACCCCACCCCAGGGGAGGACCTCCACCACAGAGTAATCTCGGGCGTGGGAAGTTATCGTATCCTACCCCTAGCCCTGCAGGAGAAGGGGCCTACGGTTTATTCGTCCTTATCCGAGAAGACTAGAATATCTATCCATTTCTTGATATTATAGAAAGGTAGCAAATTCTCCTAAGTTATTTTAAAACACTGAGTGTTGCTTCGGCCGGGGCTTGAACCCTCGTCCCCCCGCAAAACAATCCGGCGATCTACCATAGAGCTAACCAGAAGGCTGTTAATGAAGATATGATAAGAATGTGGATGAATCGATGTTCACCGTTGGTGATTGAAGAAGAAGAAGAAGAAGAAGAGGAAGAAGAAGAAGTGAGTGGTGCCTATATTCGAGTTCATGGCGTCGTTCATGATGTTATTAAATCTGCGACAAAAGATGGCACCAAGGATGAAAATTACAAAGTGGTTTATGGGGCTGTAGTGTCATCCTTAAAGTTTGAAGAACTAGAATCTATTTTCGTGGAAACAAAAAAGGCTCCCCATCTTAAGATGTTTAGCTTAAAACTTGAACATATGGTAATAAGGAAAGAAAAACCAGAATTCTCCGAGAGGACTCCAAAGTCTTTGAGTATTTATTCTGGTGGCCTTTGGGCCCTTGGTGACACCTGCCATGACCACAGTGAGTTTGAAGCAGAGCTAATCTTTTATTAATTGCTATTAAATGATTGAATCAAGTCACGAAGGTGGGGGACCTAACAAACGCAGCATGTTACAACAATTGGGTATTGTACAAAGTCACCTGGGTGAAACAAATCGAGCAAAAGACTACTTTAAGCGAGCATTGGAGATTCGTCTGAAAAAGCTGAGACCCGAAAATGTCAATGTTGCAAGTTCTTACAAAAATCTGGATAGTTTACACAAGGCCCTGGGTGAGACAGATCGAGTAAAAAGAGTTTTATAGGCATGCACTGGAGATTCAACGGAAAAAGCAAGGACCTTATCATGCCGATGTTGCAGCTTCTTACAAAAATCTGGGTAATTTACACACTGCGCTGGGCGAAACAGATCAAGCAAAAGAGTTTTATAAGCGTGCACTGGCATGGAGACTCGTCTGAAAAAGCTGGGACCTGAACATGTTAATGTTGCAACTTCTTACCACAGTCTGGGCAATTTACACTAAGCGCTGAGCGAAACAGGTCAAGCAAAATAGTTTTATAAGCGTGCACTGGAGATTCGTTTGAAAAAGCTAGGAGCTCATCATGTTAATGTCACAGGTTCTTCCAACAATCTTGGTAGTTTACACCGTGATGTGGGCGAAACAGATCAAGCAAAAGACTACCATCAGCGTGCACTAGAGATTCGATTGAAAAGGTTAGGACCTGAACATGTTAATGTTGCAGGTTCTTACAACAATCTGGGTAGTTTACACAGTCACCTGGGCGAAACAGATCAAGCAAAAGACTGCTATAAATGTGCATTGGACATTCTTCTGAAAAAGCTAGGACCTGAAAATGTTTATGTTGCAGGTTCTTACGACAATCTGGGTACTTTACACAGTGCGCTGGGCGAAGCAGATCGAGCAAAAGAGTTTTAGAAGTGTGCACTTGAGATTCCTTTGAAAAAGCTAGGACTTCAACATGTTAATGTTGCAGGTTCTTACAACAATACCTTTAAATGCTTATAGGCCATGATTACAACTCCCAACTCAAGCTTTTATGTGGCTGCCGTCTATTATACTCCAGATCCGCCATATTGTCCTGATGATTTATTGGAACATCTAACAAATAGTTGTGATCGTTTATTGACTGGTAATCCTAACAGCAACCTTATAATTTGTGGTGATCTCAATCAGTTAGATTACAATGATTTTCTTACGCAACAAAACTTATTCCAGATGGTGAATACACCAACAAGAAAGAACAAAATTCTGGATGTTTTTATTACTAACGTCCCGTGTTTTTGGAGGAAAGTATCGGTCGCTCATGGACTAGTTTCATCTGACCATTCTGTTGTCCTGGTATATCCCAGAATCCCACTTGGCTGAAAAACTGCGATGTTTAGAAATGTTCGTGATCATCATAAACTGGATATGAACAACCTGTTGAAGTGTCATAACTGAGACAATGTTTATCAAAATGTGAATGGAAAACTTAATCTTTTTTGTTCCAACATTAAGTCCATGTTTGATGAGTTTTTTCTGGGTATATCAGTGCTTGTGTCTAATAGGGACTCCCCGTTCTTTTTCCTCTCATCAAACACCTACTGAACCAACGCCTACTGAACCAACGGTGGAAATTGATTCGGCGAAGTAACATATCAGTAACCTGGGTGAAACAGATCAAGCAAAAGACTACTATAAGCGTGCACTGGAGATTTGTCTGACAAAGCTGGGACCTGAAGATGTTGATGTTGCAGCTTCATACAACAATCTGGGTTGTGTGCACAATGACCTGGGCGGACTCGAAGAGGCGCAGCATTGTCTAGTTCTTGCATTGGCAATTTATATCTCTAAGTGTGGTCAAGATAATGTGAACGTACTGGAGGTGACTGAGGAATCTATCTCGGCTACAACAGAAAAGGGAGACAGTCGAGGATCATAAAGCTGTTTTGAAAAAGAAGAAAAGATGCACGTGTCGATAGTCTAGTAACTGTGCAGCTTCACAGACGGTGAAGGCTTTTTGTTATAATAGCATTCAATCATGCATAAACTCAAAAACTAGGGACGAGCTTTTTAACATGCCCGCCCGCCGTCTTCAAAGTTCAACAACACAACGCATATGGTTACCCGTTTTCGGGGTGCCCGTGTAAGTCACTCAGGGGTTTTTAAGGAGATCCCCAAAGGTTTTAATATTACAACACTTTTGATTTAATTTTACACGTTGCTGTCTCTTTGCTCGTGAGAATTGAGACTGTTTAAAAAAATACTTAGAAAACAAAGACTACTAGTCTCTGCGGAGTTCTATCGGTTCTTGCTATTGTTTTCATTGAACAAAGACTGATGCATAATTAATGTGTGGGGTTATATGGAATTCTTGCCGCTTGCAATTCTACGGAAACTAAACAGTGAGAATGTGTACGCAGGATAAAATCATATAAGTCGCCATTCAGTGCCTCCTCTTCTGAATTATGATTTTTGATTGATTGGCTTGAAAACATATCACTTTCTTCGCATCAGCAATGTATGATTATAATGTAAAAGATACGATGAAAATATGAAGTTCATATATTTTGAACTGCGATTATAGATACGTATGATGCACGATCCTCGCAGTAGGGAGCGCTATTTATGCAATAGCGAAAATCAGATCTGAAAAAAGATCAGCCCTGTCGGGATTCGAACCACTGACCTCTGCGATACTAGTGCAACGCTCTACCAATTGAGCTAACGAGCCAACTGGGAGCAGGCCGTTAAGTTGATTCGTAATAAACCCGTGATGATAAATTAGATACGATGAATATATGAAGCTCATATATTTTGAACTGCGGTTATAGATACGTATGATGCGCGATCCTCGCAGTAGAGAGCGCTATTTATGCAATAGTGAAATCAGACCTGAAAAATATCAGGCCTGTACGGGATACTAGTATCGAATCCCGCACAGGCCTGATTTTTTTCAGGTCTGATTTTCGCTATTGCATAAATAGCGCTCTCTACTGCGAGGGTCGTGCATCATATGTATACTGTAAAAGGTGGCCCGCTAGTTTCGTAATGCTTCATAAGTAATATCTGTAACATAAACTAGCACAGGCTGCTCTTGTAACAAGGGCGGTTTAAATGACAAGGTTTCCTAATGAATAGGCTAAGACTCAATTCCACTGAAGATCTCAGTCTGTGAAGTTTAGAAGTATATTAATCCATTGCGAGACCTCTGGTGATTTTTTTCCTTAGATTTTGAAATGTCAATGAAATAGAAACTAACACTAACGAGTGGATGCTTGTGCGGTTATTATCTTTCGATTTTGCATTTGGAGCGTGCAGCGGCTCCTTTCCTTCCTGCCCCTCGCCTTCCCAAGTATTTAAGCGTGGTATTTGTTGTCGCCTCTTTGGGTAGCTCGTTATCTTCTTTGTCATAATTTTGGGCGGAACCCCAATAACTGAGTACCAAACTTTCCTGGCACTTGCTTCATTATCTCTCCCCCTCCACACAAGTCAAAAATGTCTGTGTACGCCTTTGCTTTCGATCCGTTGCGGTGACGTTGGCGTGTACGTCGTTCGGGTTTGATGGCTCTGTTCATGTCGTAGAAAAGTCACACTTGGGTTTTTCATCTTATGATAAAACAGTACCTTTATTTGGGTTATTAAGACTGAAATTGAAGTTTTTCTTTGAAATCTGAATAATTGGAAAAAAAGGAAACACCCACAGCATTGGAAATGGTTTCTCGACACAGAATTTAAATGAGCATTTGAACTTGATATGATACTCGTATAAAATGAGAAAAAGAAAAGATGCAAAACGCATATAGAGAACTTTATTCGGAATTCGTAACTCGTACGCCGTCCAAGAAATGGATTGGAAATGTTTAAAAAGGGAGTTTCATTGTTGAATCGCGGCTATTTCTGTGCGATAACGTTACTGTTGATAGCTGGAAGATGTATTAGCCTTTTTCGGTTTTCTCTCATAGATCTGCCCTATTAGAAACTATCACTGAATAAATGCTGTAAAGCTAGATGAGAGTGACTCTAGAGTGAACTCGGGGATATATGTACAGAAAACTAACTTCTTACTAACCGAGTACAAGGGCAATACTGGGGAATATTGGTCCGAGGTAGTGGCAGTCCGGTGCGCTCAGTCCTTCCAGACTCACCAAGGGCCAGTATACCCCACTATAGCTCAAGCATGTCCAGTTTTGCTGGTATGGGGACTAGCTCTTGCAATAGGCTCTCAAGTCTTTCGCTTAAAGGATCCACTTACGCTGCCCAACCGGCAACCAGTGCGCTTGCAATTGCCTTGCCAAGGCCACCGTAGTGTGTAGTTCATCTACCATGCTGCTTTGGAGTCAAAGTGGACGGTGGCGGTAGGTTGTGAGGAAGGGGAGAAGACTCACCCTTCCACCCAGGCCCTTTTCCTTATTTTTAACCGTCACTAGCCCCCTTCGTACTCTTTGGTAAAAAACTCTTTCTTTCCCCCAGCTTTCTGCTGCCATTAGAATCAATGATGGCGGATATTTTTCGCTAAGATAACACATGATCAGAGTATTTGCTTCCCCTAATTACGCCTGCTGTGTAGACTAAGGCCAGCACACGTGCCCTATCCATATTTTTCCCTTCATTCTCGATTGCCATTCACTCTATTTAGGTGATATCGCAAAATTCACCATTTAAACCAACATGGTAAATTCACATCGTTTAATTATCTTTTATTTTATAGAAATTTACCCCAGGTTATCCTTAAGGAAATGGTATCCTGACCTCAATTTAACTGCTTTACTTTCTATAAGAGTGTCTCTCTACTTTGCCTTCGCTGAATCGCACTAAAAGGTTATGAGAATGAGGCAAATGATCATAAATTGAGAAAGCTCCTGATCGTGAAACAAACTCTCTTTACCAGAACCACAGGAAACATAACGAAATGAGTATGGAGAATATACATAATGACTTTAGGATGTACAGAATTAACGGTGCCCAGAATCAAGCAAAGTTGATCTATCTTTGCTATTTTTCCCTCAATGAATGTGAAGAAGAGAAAGGAGTCATCATTAATAATAATTTTTTCTCTTAACATGGAATTTACTTTCTAACAAACAATGTTGATTCACATGTATACATTGTATATGGTTAGCCACATATAAAAATGATATAATATGTAGTTATATTTTAAAAGATATGTAACTATATTTTTTTTTGGTGTCATTCAGATATCTTCAACTTGTTATGGCCCACCCGGCATTTTGAAAAGATGAAAATTTGCAAAAGTTTCTGAAAGAGGAAAATGTGAGTGTCTCAAATAATACCAGTTACCAAAGATATTCGTGCAGGTGTTTGGCAGAGATATCTGTGAACATGGGGTATGTTGCCCTCGTGTTAATCAACAGTCATACCATGGCAAAATGAAGCCTATTTTAAACTCCACAATTTGGGTGTTTATCTTATAATTGAAAAGTGTCTTGAAGTTTTTATACTGGAAAAAGACATGTTAGTTTGGGCTCCCTTTTAATTCTTGAACTCTAAGAAGTGACTAACATATAGCTTCTCCCTATAACTTCCAAACATTATCCAGCAAACAGGTAATGAGAATACTAAAAGTTATCAGGTAGAGGTTGTCATCTTGATCTTTAGAACATCAAAATCTTGAAACTAATTTACAAGGGAATGAGTATAGCAGCTAAAGGGGAGAATTAACAGTCAGATCTTGGAAGTTTAATTAAAGGGTAATGAAGGGTCTACAAGATGTAACAATTGATTGACATACAAAATTCATGGAGCCACTGTCAAGGAAGCATTTAGAACTACAATTTCTTGCAACACCCACCTTCCACCAGTCACCAATGTTGTTAAAAAAATAATAATAATAATATAGAAAACAAAGTGCAACATTGTAGAGGAGAAGAGGAGATGAAAGTGTGGGTAAGAGAGATATACTTGGTATGCCAAATATTCCAGAATATTGCCATTTCAGTGGTAATATGTCAACAATTCTCTTGCTGATTGTGTGTATATACTTGGGGGATTTTTTTTGTAACCACATGTCTGTTGCAACTTGGCAAAATGAAGTGAGATAATCATGATCAAACTCCTCTCTCTGAGTAATAAACCGGCTCTGGCTTTTCTATTCAGAGCAGTAGGTTAACCAGTTGTCTATGGCATCTCTCATGCTAACTAAAAGTATAAACACCATTTTTTTATTCTTACATAGCCACCAGTTAGAAGGAAAGTGAAAAAATGTCTTAAATGACAAGTTTATCACGAGCCCTGGATAATTTTTGACATCATAGTCACAGGTAAAAAATGTTGAAAGTGGTTTTCTTCTGATGTTTTTTGTTTGAATTGCTTTGATTGTTTTATTTTTATGTTAAGTGTGTAGAACTATCATATTATAACTGGAATATCTTAAAGTTTATCACTACATTATAACCGTGTACATCCCATTCAGGGTTATAAAATATGAATTGTAGTTTGTGTTGTAGTACAGAGAGATAGTTCTTTGATGCGCATTTCTCCACTTACAAGAAGATTTAAGACAGGTTTGGGAATGATTTGTTGGGGGTCGGTATCTAATTATGATGAGAGATCTTCAGGTGTTTCATTAACCTTTTCCATAAGCCAGTAACCAGCTTTTGTTGAAATCCTTGGGCCTTCCTTATCAGTGTGAGACCCCTCGCCCTTGCAGATCCACCTCTCACCAGCTCGTGTTGCTGCAGGCCTCATTCTTTCCTCTGGGCATTAACCCTTTACACCCTAACATTAGTATGTATATTCTCCACACTGTTCTCTATACATTTCTTAAGGTGCTGAGAAGGAGAATTTGTTCAACAATCAAGAGCTTCTCCAGTTGGTGATCATTTCCTTTATTCTCCTGGCCTTAATGTTTGATTCAGGGGTGATATTGTGAGGAGAAATTATATTCCAATCACTGTTAGGGATTAAAGGGTTCAGAAAACACTCCAGCCAAAGTGCATATAATGAGGACCGGCCCACGTATGAATTAACTTTCTTTTGAATTTAACCATTACCAGAATGACTTGGCCTTTTTTTAGATCGAAATAAAAATAATTAGAAGTTATTCCTCCTGGTTAGGATCGTGATGAAGAATTTCAGAAAAGAAGAGATAGTGTGGAAGAGTAGACATCACTTCCCAAGGAGACATATGGGGTCAGTGTTAGTAAGGAATAAATTTTAATGACTGGTATCAACTGAGAATTTACTCTAGGGAGGCATTATGATTCACTAAAATAAATATTATTTGGAAGGCTCAGCTGGCTAACCCTTCCCCTTTCAGATCTCTTTAGGAATTCTCTTGACTTTTTCTATATAATTCTTTTGATATTAGTTAAGAGAATTTGGTATTAGATCAGCTGATATATCCTTAATTGATAGTATTCTCTATTCTCATCACTCAATGTCTGCCTGATATTATTATTTAAACCAGTAATGACATTGTAAGGAGTAATTATGTTGTGAATAATCATGCATCAGAGTTGGCATAAATGCTTGCCTTCCAACAAGTTAGTCTGGGCTTGGATGCTCTGCATCCTCTGCAGCTTGTGGTTAAAGGATAGAGTTCATCCCCATTGTTGGTTGGCTCTGGGGTCTTTGAGGGGAAAACTTAGGGTATTCTAAAATGTCAACTCTGCAGGAAATTGTGATTGGAAAGCCATTAATGTGTAAATTTGTGAATTTTTTTTTCTGTAATAAATAAACAATAAATTTGTGATTTTGTCGATTTGGTTTAATTTACACCAAACAGCACAGGTCTGTGATAAGAGGGTGCTTCAAGAGGAAAGTGAGATTTTAGTTTTTGGCTCTAAGTGTTGTCAATTTTGAGATTCTTCCAGTGAATTTTTTTTTTTTCGTTATTATAGAACTTTACCAAAATGCTACACAGTCAGCAACGACGTAGCAATCTTTCTTTACCACAATGTATAATCTGCATTATGGTTTTCAGCCAGGCTGACCGTGGTAAATTTCACCCTGAAATCTCGCTTTAGTCTATGGTCCAGTCTGGTATAATTTTAGAAAGAAAGTATGGCCAAAATGTTGATATCAGAAGAACATCCAAGTAAAAATGTACTTGAAGTGTTATTATTAATGATGAAGTTCTTGTTGTATATAAACAATGTATAATGATGTATGATTGGTAGTTACTAAAATTTGGAATCACCTGAAACCACCTGACACCACCTGAAACCACCTGAAACCATCTGAAACCATCTGAAACCACCGATGAAACCACCTGAAACCATCTGAAATTACCTGAAAATTACATGAAAGCACGCAGACATGAACGCAGACCGCAGACCGCAAACCGCACACCACGAACACCCACGCCTCGAAAAAGGTCCACATAGTGTGTAATTATCAGATTTATCTCTCTTCCCTTTGCTATCAAACGAGATCACAGAATGCGTAAGCGAAACTGCTATGTAAACATTGGAGTTGAATTCTTATTGAAGATATCGCAGTTACGACCCTCCACTGTCGAGCCGTACCAGTCTTGCAGAGGTTATGTGTGTGCCTTTTGAGTCAGTCGACGTGTGCGCAATCAGTTTTCCTTTGTGTATACAGAGTGTAATTACCAGATTTATCTATCTTTCTTTTGTCATTGATGTTATCAGACGAGATCTCAGAATCTCTGTTTTCACGTTAAAGTACTTCTACTATATGAAATCATTTTTGGTACAATCGTACAAAGCAACTCAGGTGTCCCGTTAACACAGACCTCAAAAACGCAGACCGCAGACCGCACAGCTGGAAAAACGTGTACCCGGTGTGTAATTACAAGATTTATCTCTCTTCCCTTTGTTATCAAACGAGATCTTGGAATGCGTCGTGAAACTGAGACTAACTTCATTGTCAGTGACAGTGAGATAACAGATAAAAATAGACGTAAAGTAGAGTAAATTAGCAATACAGAGGCTTTGCGTCATGCTGTAAATTAAGATACCGATTTGCGATAATGTTTATACAGTGCTGTAAGACATTTTATCATTTAATACCTTCAAATTTTTATTAAAACAGTCGAGCCTTTGATGGCTGTTACACAAGATCAAATTGTGAATTGTTTGGACTACCTTTGTTGGGATTCTCATTATCTGAGCCTCCTGTCTTCCTCTTTAGTAAGCGACTATCTTCCATAAGCGACCACTTTCTCATGACCCGAGGTGGTCGCTTACGAGAGAGTTAACTGTATTTATAAATTTGAACTATGTCCGTTTTAGTTTGTTAAGTTTGATGACGTTTTAGGGTATTTCTAGTTGTTTTGTCGATTTCAGATGGATTCACGTGGGTTTAGATGGCTTCTTAGGTCGTTTCAGGTGATTTACTTTGTGGTTTTAGACTGTTTCAGGTGGTTTCAGGTGGTCTCAGGTGGTTTCAGATGGTTCCAGGTGGTTTCAGGTGGTTTCAGGTGGTTTCAGGTGGTTTCAGGTGATTCCAACTTTTAGTAACTACGTGTATGATGACAGTTTTACCCTGGCAGAATTATACTTATGTTAAAGTATCATAATGGTGATTTTGAATTTCTTTGTCAACTTCAGATACTGGTGTTACATCTAAGGAGTGAATGATTTTAGCTCTGGCATCATGATGGCATCTGTTGGTAATGATAACAGCACCCGAAGGAACTAAAAGGGTTTTTGTTCTTTTTCTGAAATTGCCTGTACATCATTCAAATCATGTCTGGTCCACTATTGCTTGTATTGGAAATTGGCCCAAAGAGTCAAATATTAGAAAAATAGAGAACAAACAGATATATTGAGTAAATATGAATAAATTATTAGTAACAATTTATAGCAATAGTGGACCAGACATGATTTGGATGATGTTTTTTTTCCAATATACAAATAAACACTGTTTTACCACAACTCCTATGCTACATTGTAGTTCTGGTCACTCTGACCATCTTGTAATAGCTGACAATGAGAGGGAAAATGTTTCTATGAATGGTGAAACAGCTCACAAGGCTCATCCTTCCAGAGCTTATATCCCATTTGCAGTACTAGCTTGAAAATTATGTGTAGATCTGTTGTGGAAGTGTCAAGCCTGATCTACCATGGAAATTCTCCCTCCAGCATCACAACTGAATATTGTATGAAGCTAATGAGAATAAAGGAATTGAACATCTAAATCTAAATATCTGATATGCAAAGGGCAATACAGCCCATCTTCGGCATGTATCCCATCCATCCCAACCCATGGGAGGACATCCTTCACACAGTAATCTCCTGCGTGGGAAATTGACGTCTCCTACCCCAAACCCTGTAGGAGACGGGGCCTACAGTTTTAATATGTATTCATCCTTATCCGAGAAGACTAGAATATCTATCCATTTCTTGATATTATAGAAAGGTAGCAAGTTTTCCTCAGCTATTTTAAGACCATGATTACTGGTCCGGCCAGGGCTCGAAACCTTGACCTCCCACACAACAGAATCCGGCGCTGACTAACCAATTGAGCTAAAAAAGAATCTCTTGATTGCTGATCAAATTATCCTTGTAAGTTCTAGAGAAAATTTACAGTGAACAGTATTTAGAACATACAATCTGCATTGGGTGGATGTTAGGGGTAGATGATTAGTGCCATCTTTTTTATGTTTACTCTGATTACTTTTCCAGGAGCTTTGTGACTTTTTCGAGTCCACTAAATGGTGTCAAGGTATGGAAGCCTTTTTTTAGGGGATCTTATACCCTTAATGGCAGTGTTCCTCAATTCCAGAAGTTTTATCAATTTTGTTTTGTTTTTGTCTTTGTGTCTGATCTTTTCTTTAGGAATCACTGGATGTCATGTCCACTAATGATGACAACACTCTAGGTTTTACTTTAGAACTGTATTTTAGATATATGGATGCTGCCAAAGTTTGTGAGATGTTTTTAGAAAACTTGGGTATAATTTTTCAGGGGGGTGGGCTTTGGTGGTGAGGGGCAGGGGTGGGGAAGGTGATAAACATTTTTTCTTTGGGGTGGGCTGGGATAAGAGCATGGTCATGTTGTGAACAAGTGGACTGGGCTCTACCTCTCTGTCTGAAGCACCTTCAGAAAACAGAACTGTTGTATTGTATTACCTCCGGAGTTAGAGTATTTTATTTTTGTACTGCTCTGCTGTCTAGTTACAAAGGGGAAAATTTGTAAACCAAGGCTGAAATGGTGGAACAGAGAGGTGAAATCACTTGAGTAGTTTTTAATTACAATGCTTAGTGGAAGAATTAAATATGGAACCATCAATAGAGCTGAAATTTGGGACTTTGGGATCGCAGATGCAACACCCTAACTTTTGTAACTTCGTTATTCCATTTTTTACAGTCCCAATATGAACATTTTAACTTTCTAACGCATTTATCTCGTCCACTTCCTATTCTGTTGGAGATGCTTTTCCGTCGTACTTGTAAACTGGTAGAGTTTGAGAGTGCAACAAAAGCACTGGAAAAAGTCAAACCTCAGAACCAAGAAGCGGTAAGACTCAGACAAAGTTGTGTTTTGAACATGATATACATTCCTTTGGTAGTTTTCCCCTCATTCTGTTGCTCGTGACTTTTATTATCCAAATGTGCTTCGTAGAGTACAAATAACGCGCGAGACGAGTACAAATATCACACGATATTTGCACTCCAGAGATATCGGCGAAATTCGCCCGCAATAGACCTTATTCATAAATGGCCGCCGCGCGGAAACGGCCTGGTTTCGAATGCATGAAAGCGAGGCTTGGTAGGCCAAGGTTCACAGATCAAAACAAAACCACAATGGCTTCTCACAGATCTTCTGATGGAACTGTGCGCGTGATACTCACAGAAGACGATATTCCTGGAGCTTCCTTAGCTGGTAGAAATCCTTCTTCACTGAAAAATGACGAGCTAAAGTTTTGGTTGAGATGTCGTGGCGATTCACTCAAGGGTCTTAAGACGAAAGCACAGCTCGTAAAACGGTGAGAGCTAAGTTCGTGAGTGATATCACATGGAGTTTAGAGTTTACGAAAACGTGCAGTTGAGAATTATTGCTTTATTATATTGCAGAGTCCAAGACTATGTTGAAAATGGAAGGGATAAAATGCTGGTTGACCCTGATGGAGATAAAATTTACACGAAAAGGAAGGCAAGGTTTTCGAGTTTACTACCAAACGATTATGTCTCTCCTGTCACCTCAAGTGTGAAATACCCGAGCGATGGATGGGGAAAGTCGCTTGAAAGGATGCCGTGTTTCACAAGAGCCGAAATGAACCAGCACGTGGCAAATTCTGGAAAGCGAGTTGCAAATGCCGAGCACCACTCAATTCCAACTAATTTAAAGAAGGCAAAAACATTTCTGAAGGACGAATACCTAAAGGAAATTGAGGCGAACAGTGATCAAAGGTATTTTTATTTGAAAGCGAATTGCTATCACAGTTTCAGGAAAAGTGAAGCTCCACATGATCTTCGTTTTGCCATGTGCATTGTCTCAGGTCAAGTCATACATGCCAACTGTTCATGCAAAGCTGGCAAAGTGGGATATTGTAACCACATTCTTGCTTTAATGTTTAAAGCGTGCAAGTTTAGTTTATTTGACAGCAAGAGCACAGAAGATCTGTGCCAGGAGGATGATGAACAACCGGATCTCGCCAGCACATCCCAGCTTCAAAGATGGCACAAGAAGGGTCGTGGGGACAAAATATCTGCTCAACCGGTAATGGAAGTTACCATTTCAAAAACACGGTTAGATGATACCAAAAGGAGAGAAGGATTGAAGTGCTTACTGTATGATGCAAGGTCAAACCCTGTGCATGACGTCCAAGCAGAAATTAACCTGAAAAAAGCCCTTCAAAATATAAATCCACAAATGGGTTTAGCAGTTCTGGCAAAAGATGATTCCACTCCCAAAAGTTGTGTTATGACCAAATTTGGTGAAAGCCAAATTGGCTCACTTTGCAGCTACCACTTGACTCTTACTGAAGCAAACTTTGTGGCTACATTTGACATTTCTTCTATTCCAAGAGCTGACATGGATGAAGCAGAGTTAACCTATCCCAGGTTCCCGTTAAACTCAGGCAGTGATTTTGTCAGGCCTGACAACCTCAGTCATTCTGAAGAGACACTTGTTAGTTCCCTTGTTGTTGATGAAAACATGATAAACAAGATTGAAGGAGCCACAAGAGGTCAAACATTGTCAGAACAGTGGAAGAAAGAGCGAAAGCTTAGATTCACTGCTTCAAAGTTTGACCTCATTTCAAAAAGACAAAGGAATCATGATAAGTTTGCAATGGATCTCATCAATCCGAAAGCATTTACCTCAAGGTATGTTGAGCATGGTATAAAATATGAACCGGTTGCTCTCCAGGAATATGAGAAAATCATGCTTGCACGAAAGACACCTGTTAAGGTTCTCAAGAGTGGTTTTGTTGTTTCCCTGGATATGCCTTTTCTTGGGTGCTCACCAGATGGCAGGGTTGTAGATTTTGGATGCTATGATCATTTTGGACTTGCTGAAGTGAAGTGTCCTGAAACAAAATTTCAAGTCACTCCACTAGAAGCCTGTCAAGACCCAAAATTCTTTTGTGCAGCTGTCGATGGACAATGCAAACTGAAAAAGAATCATGCTTACTATACTCAAGTGCAAGGCCAAATGGGTGTGAGTGGGGCAAGATGGTGTGACTTCATTGTCTACACGAAAAAGGGAATTTCGGTGGAAAGAATTCCCTTTGATGCTGCTTACTGGGAAACTCTGAAGCAAAAGCTGCGCACATATTACTTTACCCATTTTATTAAAATTGCAGCAAGTGAGTTTGCAAGATGCTTAACTACCACTTCTACTTCTTTCAGTGCTGTATATACAATGTAAATAGTTGCTTGAATGAAAAGTTGAATAATTATGTATTGATGTATTTCACATACACCTAACTTTGATACAACTTGCCAATATTCACATTTTGTATCAAAGATCAGCTGACTTGCAAGCTCCAATCAATTATGACAGTGATTACCAGCTAAACTTCTTATAATCTCAATTGTGAAAGTGAGTGATCTTCAAAGGTAGACTCGTGTTTGATAGAATCTCTCAGCTGTAAATATTTATGACAACTACCAGTATATATATTCTTATAAACCTAAGAAGGTGAATTTGTTATAATAATATTTTATTAGAGCTTGATTGGTTGGAAAGAGTTACAGTTCAAATTTCCTCACAAAATATGATCAGAAAAATTTTGCTCAAGTAATGTCCTTAAACTATTGAATAGGAACAAATTTGAAAGAAGAAGTTATGTGGACTTAAGAAATGAAATGTATATGTTGTAGTTCAATTTTATACTTGGTTCAAATTTTATTTTCCTTTGTTCTCAGTCATGTTTATGTATGATAATGAGTTGGAAACAAAGGAAAATAAAATTTGAACCAAGGATAAAACTGAACTACAACATATACAAGTGTTGAAAGGCATTAAAATACATGTTGTGTTTACACCAATCTCTTGCATAGGAAAAACAGCACAAATTTTATTTTTATTAACAACGAGGGGTATTTATTAAGTTTATGTTAATAGGTCAAGCACTGATGAGGGGATCATGCATATTGCACAACATTGCACACACACACCACATTTGATTTACTACCCCAAAATAGGTGAATGGAATAACCCCATCAAATATGCAAAAATTCTTCACCTTGTTAATGGCCCTCTCAACATGGATTCGCAAGCTAGCAATTTCTTGTGTTGCAATCACATCTTCGGCTGACATCTGCTCAGACATTCCCAAGAAAGGGGGGATGTTTAAGGAGACTCCTAGGGGAAGAATATCATCAATGGTGAAGCCTTTGTCAGCCATCACAGTGTCTCCTTTCGAAAAGGGAAGATTCAAAAAGCCACTCCACTCTACAATTTCCCTGTCAGATATGCTTCCAGTATACAGCTGCCCAATAAATGTGAAACCCCCTTTAGGTGAAATCCCCACTAATGCCTTTAAAGTGGTATGGTTCTTATGTGAACTAAAGAGCTCACTATTTAAAAGGAGGCTACTAGGCATTTCACAGCGCACCTCTGTGCAGTCAATGATTACCCTTGTGGTAGGATACTTTGCCTTGAAATCATCAGGCATTGTCTCATTAACTAGTTCTCTGGATGGCCAGATATTAATATGGCCAAGTTTTAAATACAAAAAGTTTATCCAGGAGATAAAGATGCGACTAACAGTTGGCTGAGAAATATTAAATAATTGGGCTAAATGCAACTCAGCAAAACCTTGCCTCAACCTACACAAAGTGAGAAGGAACTCGTCCACTGGTTTTAAGATCCGTGGTCTTCCTTTTTTCACAGACTTGGGGGTGCTATCAAAACCTTTTCCAGACAGCCAATAGTTAATATTCTCACCCTGCTCACCAGGATCCAAAAATTCGTACAGGACCATCATTGTTTGTTAGTTTGGAAAGCCGGTGTAAAATGCTACTAGTGAGTCATTTGAGGCGATGTTTTTAAAGGAAAACAACCGCTCCTCACATTTCTCGTATTTCCGCTCAAGATCCACAACTTTTTCTTTAAGTTTTGAAACCACTTTCTCCAGTTCTTCATTATTCGTTAGTGCTGCGGCAACTTTGTCCTTAAGCTCAGCTATGCATGAATCTTTTTCTGATTTCTTGACAAAATCAGTGCTGCACTCACGCTCCTGTGTTGTGTTTTCCATTTCCACTGTTAAGTCCGCCATATTTGTTGATGTAGCATGCTCACTGATAATTTCGCTGCATTCGGTGGAAGAATCCACAGCCTCCCTAACTTCAAGCGCTTTTTTTTTTATCACTGTTGTAGCCGTACAGCGTGGTGTCGGTGGTGCTCGTTTACGAGGCGAACTTCGCTTCCACACGAATTGACTCGGCACAGCTCCTGGTGTGGGGCTAACTTTTCCACTAAGACTTCTCTGCAAATCTTCTTTCCTGAAATGCCTGGAACAAACTCTAGTTGCCCCATTTAAGGAAAAATTCGCTCCGATATCTCTTCTTATAGCATGAAGCCATCGCTTTTTTAGGTTTTCCTCCTCTGGAAAACGGAAAAAAGAAATTTTTCCACCCGTCTCCTTGTCCCGCTTGTCCTTCTTCGTACAGAGCGGGACACAGCAATTTGTCGGCATCTCTAAGGCTCTTCACGCGGAAATCTTTCTTTAACTCAGGGATATCCCGTTTAGTGACTAAGAAATATTTTTCCTGCCAATATCCTCAAAACCTTTAGACTACTTCAACAATATTATTTGAGAAATTAAACGGTCACAAATGTGCTCTCCAAGAATTTTCTGGCCTACCAAGCCTCGCTTTCATGCATTCGAAACCAGTCCGTTCCCGCGCGGCGGCCATTTATGAATAAGGTCTATGAGATAACAATGTGGCGTGTTGGATAATAAATCTCTTATTTAACGTTTTGTTGTGTGTTATTGCTGATTATTTTTACTCGTTATTTGTATTTTGACTCACCCTACGGGCTCATCAAAATACGGTACAACTCGTAGAAATACAGCGATACTATACAACAAAACCTCCATTAAGATATATATATATATACTTGCAATAGACATTTATCACTTGAAGGTCATGTTGAGGTTCTGAAGAATTATGTCGAATGCTAGAATGGAAGATTACCAAATTGTTTTTGTGCATTTTCTATTATCAGCTTCAAAAAGCCAATGAAGAAGCAGAGGAAGCATACAATTCAATTTCAAGAAGCTGCAAAGAAAGAGGTAAATAACAATACCAGTAATAATGAGCAGTGTTTTTATTTAACTGATCTTAATTTTTGTTGTTGTTGTTTTTTTTAATGCAGATGATCCGTTACAACAGGCAAAGGGTGTTGAGCCTGCAAGCAAGTCTTATCCAGTACGCTGAATCGCGGTGAAAGAATGGACGAGAGACGTACGCCATATTAGCCAAACTACTGAATGACATGAAAAAATCTGCGTAATTAAGAAGCATGAAGAAAATAGACGGCTCCATGAATTTAGGTGGCCAAAATTTATGGCTCACTTTCTGTATAACGTTAGATTATTTCAATTTAAGGCTGATAAGACAAAAATAATTCTTTAAAACGAGACCAGGGAGTTTCAGGCATTGGCCTGTTCCAGGTATTCAGTTGGTAAAATGGAGCGAAGATTGGGACTGAAAAGTGAAAAAGAGAGGGAGGCCTGGGTCGGGTTCATTAAGCGACTCGACCCCAACCTCCCTCGCTTTTTCACTCCTCTGCTTTAAGAGCGCTGTTTACTATTATGCTTCCTTTTACAAACTGATAGTCCGGAACAGGTTATTCAGGCAGAAATTGGCCAGAACTGGTGACAAAAATTTGGCAATGATCAGGAAATTAATCAGCAAATATTTCGTAGCAGGTATGAATTTCTCAACTTTGTTAAGGATACCAACCTTGAATCAAGGCTCCAGAAGATTTATTAAATACTTTTCACGGTGAATTTTTCACCTTTATGTTTTTTCATGCAGATCACATTAAAACTGAAAAGTAAATTTAATTCTCTACCTCCTCCTGTAAAAGGATATTTTTATCGATTCTAAATGAATGATTTTCAGATGTGCAATGTTTTCTATGTACTCTCGGACTAACTGACCCCATTAAAAAAAGAAAAAAATAGTTCTATTTCCAATCTTTTAAAAAGTGCCTACCAAAATTTATTTCTTTTGTATTAGAAAGCCTAATAAAAGTTGTTGGTTATAGCGGTGGAAAGTTTCTGTTTAAATAACTTCTTAATTTCCCGTAAGGAGTAGAATAAAAGGTTTTTTGTTGACTTCCTCTGCAAAGATACCGGCTAACGTGACCTTTTATTCCGGTGAAAAACTGCGTTTTCCGTTTATAAGTATTTGTTTTAACGTATAATGGGCCACTTATAATAATACTTGTCTTGTAGCTCTTTCACGGGCACAGTGTTTCTTCCCCTCCGACTCAACGCAAGTCACCACCCCGGAATGTAGCGATGACTTAAAGGCAGTGTGAAGTCGATGGACCTTTTAACTTTCGCCAACGAGCAAAGCGCTCCTTCGAAAAAAAAAAGAACATGTCAAACATGTCAAACACTGCTGTAATAGGTTGGCCTGTCTTTGAAGCCCAAAACAACGAAGCTTCCTAAAAGACCCTCCCACTCCTAACCCTATAACCTTACCCAACAAGTCAATCTTCTGCTGTTTTATTTCTGATGAGATCACGCGCAGATCAGGTGTAAAAATAGACACTGTGTCATCAGGTATGTTTTCCAATAATCTTTTAGTGGCTTTCGGTTTGGTGCCCTGTTCACCTTCGAGAGGAGTCTTGCTTTTTTTCTGGAGAAATACATCGATGCAAAGCTTCAATAGCCCCTGAAATCCTCAAAGAGGTAAGACTAGATAATTTGTAATCTAGATTGAGAAGCAACTAAGTGTCTGTATACAACAAGACTATAGCTCAGTGTACGAACCATTAAGAGTTTTGTCACAAATCCATTCTCGTGTGCGCGAAGTGTTAAACTTAACGGCTCTATGAACGAATTTAGGCCTGCTCCATTTGAAACATTTACCAACAGCTAAGTCGATTTCATTTTATAGAAAACAATTTGGGAATTTTTCCTTCATTCATTTCGCGAAGTATATATATATCTTAATAGACGTTTTGTTGTGAAGTATCGCTGAGTATTTTTACTCGTTATTTGTATTATGACTCGCCCTACGGGCTCGTCAAAATGCGGCATAACTCGTAAAAATACTCAGCGATACTACACAACCAAATATCTAATAAGTTATTTATTATCCAACACGCCAAACTGTTTTTTCAGTGCGGGCGAATTTCGCGGATTTTATTTGCGGGGAGTGCGTGACAGAAGTATGCGAAGCGGAACGGAATTGGCGCGTTGTTGTGTCGCTGTTTCTATTTTCTTCAATAATGAAGAAATTTTCTGGTCGTCAAGCTGTTTTTCTTCGTTCCATTCATCTAATGAACTTGGACCTATATTTGCTAACCATTTTGACTCTTCGTCGTCGGAAATATGATTCAAATTGTTCGCCCCTTGCTTATTTTTTTTTTTTTTCATAACCACAATTCAATTCTTCGCTCGCGCGATGCGAGAAAACCTGTTTAACCGGTATTACAATAGACGAGTACAAATACCGCGTGATATTTGTACTCGTCTATGGCGTTATTTGTACTCGCCTTGGTGTAGTTGGATAATAAAGTCTCTTAACCGGACGGATGTACAGCGATTCTTTATTTGGTGAATGAAAAACCTCATCGCTTATTTCGCTTTGTTTTTAACTCCGATGTAAATTGGAACGTTTCGATAGCAAGGAAACGGTCTGGAGTCTTTATTGTTCGTGCCAGCCATCACGATCTAAAACGGCAGTGAAAAGATGATCAGATCAACAATAGTATTTAACAGCCTTACTGTGTTCCTCAAGGCACTGAAATAAGTGTCACTGGTAAGTACATTATGTCAGAGTGTAATTTAGTTGTTTCCGTAAAGGGCCAGGACTTGCCAATTATGAAATTTAAACGAAACATCTACCTGTATTCGGACAACAACAAGAGCTACATGTCTTTGCTCTCGAGATTGATCACGGACGAAGATCGTTAAGTTTCTTGCCAAGAAGCAAGTTAGGTATGTTTTGTATATGGGAAGATTTTCGAATGTATGTTGTCTAAGGTAAAACCGTAGGAAGAAATTGACACAGACAACTCTGCAGTCGATTAAGATCTTCTCTGCTTCATCGTTTTCCAGACACGTTTCCCCCTAAATTTGTAACCCTATATACTTTCAGCTGGCTCTACATTTTACTATAGGTAAAATGCTGAATGTTGTCGCTGAAGATAATCGGTGAACTGAATACTAAACTGTTCGTTCAAAAATTTTCCTTTCGGTGAAAGGCTCAGTTTAGTGCTTTTTTCATTTTTTACTTCATAAATTGTTACAATGCCGTTCGGTAAAGGGACTATAATCAGAACCTTCTAGAAGAGGACATTCGAATATGGTTGAACTCTGTTCAAGAACCTACTGACTCCTGTTACTTGAAATATCACACGAAACACGAGAGCAGACGGTAAATCATTCAACGTTTAGTATTCCCCTAGTGTTGCCCTTTATCTGCTTTGTATTAATAGAACCGCTTCGAGAATTGCTTGAAATACTGCCTAAGGGACCGGGGAAGAACTGATGTGCTTTGCTCTACCACATTTTCATTTTTTGACTTACCTCCTCCAACGTCCCCCATTCCGATGACGGATCAGCGCATTTGCTGTTAAAAGACGCGTGTCATGGGATTATTATTTCAAGGCTAAGGTCAGAATAGGTAACACACTGGTTTCACTTTCGTGTTTCTGTTTACAAGTTGAAGGCTGGTTGCGGATGAGCAATTTGAAGTTTCTTGTCTTGTCTGGTTGGAATTTTGACGCCTAAACGAAATTCAGAACCGATTTTAGTAGTGGTTTCAGACGAGATATTTACATTCTCCAAAGAGGCTTAAATGTGGAGTCTTATCCTTGTTGCTGCTCTGAAAAGGACTTTGATCAACACATTCTCGAGCAGAATTTAGATTTGCTCTATATTTTGACTCAACCCCCATTAAGTAGCTCTGCTTATAAACTCAACAGATCAGCGCAGAAATCGCAAGTCTGACGTTTTTGGCTTTAAAGGTGCCATAAAAAATTATGCAATGTCTAGAGATTATTTCTGAAGGTCACAGTATGTAACTAATCAGTTTCACTTTCATTTTCTTGTTTATTAGCTTCTAAACAGCTGCCCCTCCCCTCCCCTCCAAAATCCCGATTCTTTCCAGAGTTTTCTTAACTCTGGAAAGTAGAGGCCTGTACACAGGCTACTGTTTATCAACTGGACGGAATCATGACGATTCTTTATTTGCTGAATGAAAACCCTCATCTAGTATAAAAAGACTTTAGTTCTTTATGGTCGTTAAATACAGTCAATTTAGTCAGTTTTATCACTTAGGCCCAGCTCAAACGTCGACTTTGACATTTCCCGAGCTTAACTCCTATTTTAGTCAACTAAAATAGTTAAATACGGCATTTGATTGAAACGTCGTTCAATTTGATTCAAGTCGTTCAAAGGCAAGATACGCCAACTCAGTATAAGTGAGCTCTTGGATGATGGCTGCGCGCGCTGTAGCCTCTGCTCCTCTTGAATTTTATATATTTTTATTACAAATCCCGTAACTAGTTAACTATAGATTTTCTCTTAGTTTTGATATCTATACTACTGTAAATAGCTCCTAGTCTTTTTTCTTTTTTAGTGTCCCCAAATTAGTAAGGGATTTTGCCCTTGCTAGACGGCTCTTGACACTTTTAATAAAGTTTTACTACTACTAGGAATAACCAAAACTACAACTCCTTTGAAGCGAGTTTAAAATTAGTTCAAACTAGGCCAGGTAACATGTGAAGGTGTAGTCTGATTGTCCGGGTGAGTGTAGTCCTGAGAAGGACTGTTGTCGGTGGCAGTGACTGACGTTTCGACAACCTGTGCGGAAGTCATCATCAGAGTCAAGTGAGTGATTGTTGTCAGTAGAATGTTCTTATTCCAGTTCGTGTGAAATGATCGGTTGGTTTTGCCGTCATGTTATTGGCTGTAAGACTCAAGTGACGTAAGTCGGTCGTGATTGGTCTGTTTCGGTCTGTCGGTAAAGCTAGGTTGTTCTTTTTCGCTTGTTTGTGATGTTTATGTCGTGAATGAGTCGTTTGTATGGGGCGGGTAGTTGTTGACATCTGTTTAGGGGAGTCTGTTCTAAGTTAGTAAACCAGCTTTCCACAGTCAGTCGTTGAAAATAGTCAGTGCTGTAAGTTAGGCATTGCGCAGAGTCCCAGTCAATGTTGTGGTTGGTAAGTCGATGGTGTTCAGCAATGTGATTGCTGACATCACCTTTCCTCGTCACCCGTCTGTGTTCAGTCAGTCCTGTTGTGAGGTTTCTGCCAGTCTCACCGATGTAGGAGGCTTGGCAGTCGGAACAATTGATCTTATAAATCGTTGCCTGTCTGTTCCTCGGTTCGTCTTTGTCTTTAACGTTGGCTAGTAACTGACGTAGTGTGGTGATGGGTTTGTGGGCGACGCGGATATTGAAGGGTAGTAAGATGCGCGAGATGTTTTCAGACATGCCTTTTATGTACGGTATGGTTGCTGTAGTCGTAGGGGTTGCGGTGTCGTTTGTTTGGGTAGTGGTAGTGGGTCGGTGAGTGTGTCGTCGGATGAAGTCGTCGTTGTAGTTGTTCTTCGTAAAAACACGGTGAAGGTATTTGTTCTCGTCGGATAAGCTGTCTGTCGAGTCACATACTAGTTGTGCGCGTCGTGTTAGAGTTCTGATAGTTGTGGCTTTGTGTGATGTAGGGTTGTAGGATGACTCGTCTAGTAATCTGTCGGTGTGTGTCGGTTTCCTGTAAACTGTCGTTCGTAATGAGTTGTCGTTGTGGCTTACCAGGCAAAACTACCCGCCCCATACAAACCAGGCAAAACTACCCGCCCCATACAAACGACTCATTCACGACATAAACATCACAAACGACCGAAAAAGAACAACCTAGCTTTACCGACAGACCGAAACAGACCAATCACGATCGACTTACGTCACTTGAGTCTTACAGCCAATAACATCACGGCAAAACCAGCCGATCATTTCACACGAACTGGAATAAGAACATTCTACTGACAACAATCATTCACTTGACTCTGATGATGACTTCCGCACAGGTTGTCGAAACGTCAGTCACTGCCACCGACAACAGTCCTGCTCAGGACTACACTCACCCGGACGATCAGACTACACCTTCACATGTTACCCCCGGGTTCAAACCATTTACTTAACTTTTAATCTTAATTTTAAATTATTTAAGCTATTGCCTCACCATTTTATACCTGTATTTAAGTGACTTTGAGTTTTACTGTACAAGCTTAAATTTGAATGTTAATTGTTAGTTGTTTTAATTTCTGATCAATTAGGTTTAGACAGTATGTATTAGGTTTTTTAGATTCTTAATCTTAGAGGCACGTACGTATTTTGAACGAGCTCTATGAGCTCCTTGACGCTACATGGGTACATAGAGTACTAATTGATTGATTGATTGAATGATTGATCATTGCACTAGGCTGAAAAGGATTCATGAAAAAAAAAAAAAATTGTGCGCTGATTGAAAAAAATTGAAAGTTACCGAGCGGAATACGAAAGGAAAGACAGGATTATGGAGTTAAATATTGATCAATGTAGTTAAGAATTTACTTACATCGAGGTTTGCAAACTCAAATAACTAAGGTGCGTACGCTAGTCTCGTTTCTAAGACTTAAGAAAGCGAGGCGGAATGTCAGGTAACGCTTTGTGCGCGAACAAAAGGCATGACGTGAAGGGATCTGGCTCTAGATCGAGTTAACCTTTGTCACATACTTAATTCATTACTTTTAGGCAAATAATAAAAGTAAAAAAATCGAAAAAAAGAGTTAAGGCTGTTTACCCTCTCCTTAGGAAACAGATTCAAGTATACACTGAAACAATCGTACTAAACTATGTCTTAAATTCCTTCAGTATTACCTGTTTAGACCGACCTGGAAAGAAAAGTAAATGTTAGAGGGTAAGAAAACTTTTCTGTTCTTTAGGCAAAATTCAGAGTAAAGGATAGAAAGGAAATATTGCTAATAGGATAGTCCTTCGATACAATGTGTTTGCCAAATGATTATATGTCAATTTAGGGTCATTCATCGAGTTTTTTGTTAGTAAAGGCCCATGGTTTTTATACGATAAACAAAATGATACATATCTGGGTTCACTCGTGAGTCAATGAGTTGAGCATTCGAAGAGAAATTCCATTATTGTTTGTTTGAAATCTGAAAGCTTTGTTTTTTAACACAGATCTGTCTTCTAATTTTAGGATAACTGGACTGCCCCTACAGAAGATAAGAAGCTTCCTAATGTACCCACTCCGAAATAAGTCTAAATTCACATTCCCCTTTTCGTTTTTGAGTGTAATTCCATTAAGGTTTTTTTTTTTTTTTTTTTATGCGAAGGGGTGAGATACCAGGGCAAATTTTTCGAGATGTTGATAAAATATTGATAAATTATTATTGCTTTTCAAAGGTCATTGGGTAATGACATCACTTATTAATATTAGTTCACTTTACTTCTTGATACTTTTTTAATCGCAAGAGTCGTTTTTGTAGTTTCCCATATTTCATCTGAAGCCAGGACTTGAATGCTTCCTCCACCTTCGTTATCCATATCCTCTCTCTTGTTACCCTTGGACACGCCCACAACTTATTGGTCCGGCTCTAAAACAAGAGAATGGTAAGAGGTCTTGGTGAGCATGTAACTGAGGGGTGAGGGGTAAACACCAAGGGGTGAACACGAAGGAGTGAGGGTCTTGCATTAT
>NC_142523.1:31964967-32072467 GCF_964205215.1 Stylophora pistillata
TCAATTTTACTACATTTTTAGCTCCGATACAATGAAATATATGAAGTTCATATATTTTGAACTGCGGTATTAGATACGTATGATGCACGATCCTCGCAGTAGATAGCGCTATTTAAGCAATAGCGAAAATGAGACCTGAAAAAAATCAGGCCTGTACGGGATTCGAACCACTGACTGCAATAGTAGTGCAGCGCTCTACCAATTGAGCTAACAAGCCAACTGGGAGCAGGCCGTTAAGTTGATTCGTAAGAAACCCGTGAAAGTGATCTAATACCGCAGTTCAAAATATATGAACTTCATATATTTCATTGTATCTGATTTATCACTTTCACGGGTTTATTACGAATCAACTAAACGGCCTGCTCCCAGCTGGCTTGTTACCTCAATTGGTAGAGCGCTGCACTAGTATCGCAGAGGTCAGTGGTTTGAATCCCGTACAGGCCTGATTTTTTTCAGGTCTGATTTTCGCTATTGCTTAAATAGCGCTATCTACTGCGAGGATCGTGCATCATACATTAATAGCTCCCTTTCAATTTTAAGCTTATGCGTACGCTTACCACATCGTAGTTTATGGTATATTGGCTCATATATCATAATGGCTAAGCCAATGAAAAGTCTTGAATTGCATTATCGAATGATCCAGTTTTTAATAATTAGAGATATCTATATCTTTTGAGGTCATCAGCCTCGAATTCCACACTTATGACTAGCGAAAGAAGTTTAAAATATGATGCAGATCAACGGTTCAAAGCACATTTAAGCCTATTTTTTCTCACTGGGATGATGATGACCAAACATCATAACAAATCAAGTGAATTTAATTAATAGTTGTCAGTAAAACAATTGATATAGCCTGCAGGGTGCAGCTATTTAGAGACGTCATTAATGTGTTTGGTGTCGAAGCCAGATTAGCTTTCGCTTTCGTGTTCACCGGGTGCTTTTTTTATCACGGAGAGTAGCCTCTATTCTTTATCGCAAGAGGAGTACTACTATCTTGCTATGAGGTGTCTGAAAGTTTGACAACGGTAAGATGACTTTATTTCAGTTACACCTAAGGATAACCAAAACTACAACTGCTTTCAAGCGAGGTTAAATTAGTTTAAATGAAACCAAAAACCTTTCCGTCCTAAGATGGATGCGACATTCGCTTTAAAAGATTTGACGACTGTTTGGAGCAGAAAGATTAGCCAGCTCAGCAACAACGTGAAGTTTCACCACGCTCTCTTGTCCCATTCTTGAAATATCGTTTTGTGAAAGTGTAATTGATGCTATTTTGATACGCTTCACGATTTTATGACAAGATTTACTGAGTGTATCAACTTATCGGATGACCTCGAATGACTATGGAAAATAATTCTGATAAAGGCTTGAATAGACAGCGAAAAGTATATTTTCTTTGCCGATAATAATCAAAGTCCTGTCCCCGTTCCGATTTCAAATTTTGCAACTATTATGTTCCACCTCAATTGTAATCCTTGAGTGATCACAAGCGAGTTTGTTTCAAGTCTCATCAAGTCAACGAAGCGAACTGCAGCAAAAAACATTTCAACGATACGTGACTTGCTCGGGCTCTTAGTGCAGGTTCCCTCACAACACTATTCAGATTTTTCATTCGCGCTTACATCAAGCTAATCGAATCTGCGGTTGTCGTGTCAGTTTTGCGCTTTGTTATTATTCATGTATGCAGACTACGAGAAGAACGTCCATATTCTCCTTGCGTCGGTGTTTTTTCTTACTTATTTTCTTTCCGATTGCCTTACGCTCGTATTTTTTTTTTGTTTCAGTGTTTCTATTTGTGTATGTTTGACAAACCACTGGCATCGATTTCATGTGAATCACCTTTAGAGGTAACTATCACTTAATGATAATGAAAATAATGACTTTATTATTTTACTTATATAGCGCATTACGGTGCAGTGTACAATACTCTTTCGGGATGGTATAATAGCAAATAACGCATAAGGAATTTTAATATAATGTGAAACAGGGAGGGAGTAAGCTCCCTCTTACCCTTGTGTAAGCTGGGTAAGTTGGGTAAGCTCCATCATACCCTCCTTCTCACTTTTTACGCCAAGTAAGGTTATCGCACTCAAATTAACGATGAATTTTCCAGACCTTTGTTAAGCGAAAGAACTTTGAAAAATAATTAAGATTAACGTTTCAAGGCACATCCTAGTGTTGTTTTGCTTCGGACAGATAATGGACCAAGAATCAAACCAAAGCAAATTCAATAGTTTTCAGTAAAACAATTGATATAAAACCTGCAGGGTGCAGCTATTTAGGGAGGTAGATAATTTGTTTTGCCTCAAGGCCAAGGAAGTTTCCGCTTTCGAGTTCATAGAGTGTTTTGTTGACTAGTTTTTGTTGACTGAAAGGAGCCTATATTCTTTATCGCCGATGATAAATCACCACCTCAAGAGAAGTTTCCAAAACTTGACAGCAATAACTACCTTAATTTCACTTGCATGAAAGTTATGAGAAGCAGATAAGACTCTTTTCAAACGAAAAATACTTCCTCGAGTTCCTATATTGGAGGAGAAGGAGCTTCATGAGACCGTAAGAAGATGAAATTT
Source organism: Stylophora pistillata (assembly GCF_964205215.1). Lineage (NCBI taxonomy): Eukaryota > Metazoa > Cnidaria > Anthozoa > Scleractinia > Pocilloporidae > Stylophora > Stylophora pistillata. The sequence continues at coordinate 31,967,541 of NC_142523.1, forward strand.
GACCGTGATCTCTTCCATCTTCCTTAGCAGAAATTCCCATCAATCAGTGGAAATAGTGATGATGTTATTTTGATATGCTTTGTAATTTCCTAATCTAATATTCTGAGTTTATCAGCTCAACAAAAGAACTCCTATGTTTGGTTGGACACCAAATATCAATGCTTCAAAGCAGGTTGCTTGTTACTTCAAATGGATTTCTTAGCTCAAGTTAGAGGAAGTCTTTACCAGCTTTATTTTCAGTTTACTTCTCCCTTTAATTCAAGTTGACTTTTCTTCAACAGTCAAATTTTGTTTGGGCGAGTGCAACGAAACGTAACCAGGAAAAGTAAAAGATTCCACTTAATTGACGTAACCACAAAAGCCTGTCTTCATTACTTCAGCAAAACAAAAGCAGTTCAAATGGCCCGTTGATATGACGTCATGATCATTTGATCAACGCTTTACAAGTATTGTGCGGCCTTCCATATTTAAACCTCTCGAAGTGTCTTTTAAATTTCTTTATGGTCTTCTGGATATATAAGCCTCCTCTGAAGGCAGCCGCGAATTGTTGACACTTAAGTAGAGCGATAGGAGTTAGAACGATAATTTTGATTAATGGGTCAAAGTACATCAAAAGTGTCATTTTGCAGCGCCAGATTATGGACGAAAAACCGCAACAAAGTGGTTTTCAGTCCAAACATTTGCATAGTACCTGCAGGGTGCCGGCTGCTGTTTTGGGACGTGATTAATTTGGATTGCGACGAATCTAGATTAGCTTTCGCTTGCGAGTTCCTGAAGTGTTTTGTTGACTTCAGAAAGGAGCCTATATTATTTATGGCAGATGAAGTATCACCTCCTCACTAAAATGTTTCTATAACTTTGACAACGTTAAGTAAACTTTAATTTACTTACCTAAACGTTAAGTGTAGCAGATACAACTTGTTTCAAACGAACAAGACAGAAAACTTAATCCTTGACTCATCACGGGTTACACAAGCCGAGAAAAGAAAGTAAATAAATTTGCGAACTCTCGCGAAAGAAACCTCAAGGAACAGAAAATTGCAGGAACATAGTCGTGGTAGTACTAGATGCAAAAGGCTTACAATAACTGCTTTCGCTAGTAGGAATCCAGAGTGTCGAACGGCGTAGGAATTTTCTAATGTCCGTTAAACAAAGGGGTCAAAGCACTTCAAGTCTATTACTTTGCAGTAGGGACCGAGGGACCGAAAATCATAACAAACTATACACAAAATTTAAGTTAAAAAAAAGAAAAAATAGGAAAAACTATTACAACGATAAGTGAATCGTTTGGGCTCCCGGTGCGGGTCCCCTCGCAAATCATCCGCGCCGATAACAAGCTAATCGTGTCAGTTTTGCATGTTGTTATTATCCATGTATCCAGACTACGAGAAGAACTTTCATGTTTTCCTTGCGTCCGTTGTCTTTTGTGCTTTTTCTCTCCAGTCTCTCTTTTCAATTGCCTTTGGCACGCATTCTGTTTTTTTCAGTGTTTCTATCTGCGTACTTTTGACAAACCACTGTAAATCGCATTTGGAGGTAACTATCACGTAATAATAATGATGATAATAACTTTATCATTTTACTTTTATAGCGCATTACGGTGCGTCTAATGAATACCGACACTCTTTCGGACTGGCCATGGCATAGAAGAAAATATTACTTGAAGAACTGTAATTAAATGTGTAACAGGGAAGGAAGGGAGAGGAATGGGGTTGAATCACTATCACTAGTCGTTTACACTATTCTAATGGACTTTTGTATGACCTTCGTAAGTCGCAAAAAGCCAAATTGCAACCTATGCAGAATGCTGCGGCTAGACTTTTACTGAGTTTAAGTAAGTATTTGCATATTTCTCCTGCGCTTTGTCAACTTCACTGGTTACCAGTACAACATCGTGTTCATTTTAAGATCATAATTTTAACATTTAAAGCTATTCATGGATGGGCGCCTAGGTATATCATTGAACTAATTAACATGAAGCCTAGGTCTGTATACAATCTTAGATCAAATCAAAGTTTATTGCTTGACCCTCCTAAGGGGAAAATGCTTGCCACGTTGGGGGACAGATCATTTTCTGCTGCTGCCCCGTACTTTTGGAACGCTCTGCCAGCTGAATTACGTGATATTCAATCATTTTCCATTTTTAAATGTAAGCTGAAACCTTATTTATTTCGTGCAACTTTCTCAAAGTACCCTGTCTGACAATTATTTTTATTAGTATTACTAATTAAGTCTCTTATTAACATCCTTATTCCTAATTAAGATCCTTATTATGGATATTCCATATCATTCTTATTTTTAGCATACATTGTTAATATTAATGTACCGTAATTAGTTTTATAAATTTGAATTTACTGTAGTATTCTAAGTTGATAAGCGCTGTTGATCATTGAATGAAAATAGCGCTCTAGAACTTATTAAGTTATTATATTATTATGAATAAGCTCCATCTTTTGCTCCGATCTTAATTCTTTACTCTAAGTAAGGTTATCACACTCACGTTAGCGAAGAATCTTCTAGACTTTTGTAGAACGAAAAAAGTTTGAAAAATGATTAAGATTAACGGATCACGGTACATCCTAGTGTTATTTTGATGCTGTAGAGTGCATTTGCTATGAAAAGATGGGACGATTACTTGGAGAGAAGGAGCTTCATGAGACCGTAAGAAGATAAAATTTTTTAGTGATTTCATCCATCTTCCTTGGCATAAATTCCCATAAATAAATGAAAATGGTATCTATGTTATTTGAAACGCTTTGCAATTTCCTTATCTGATATTCTGAGTGTATCAACTCAATGAATGAGCACACGAAAGAAAACTGCTACAAAATTATCTAAGTTGAGGAATTTATGGCGGAAGATACAGCTCTATTCCATAGTTATGGACCTCCTGCGGCGCATTAGCGTTACTTCAAGAGTTCTCGCAGCGCACTTAAGGCAATTTTTTTACTGAATTTTTTCTGTTTTGACTCACATGACGGACTTCGTGCAGGAAAAGGAAAGAAGGAACTTTATTTTAAAACCCGGGTTGTTGAGGCTGATTAGGCATATTAGCAATACATGCTAATATGCCGAGCAAACTAAATAAGTGCTTAAAAGTCCCCACCGTCATGAGGCAGACTAGTGGGCTATTTACAGAGTGCAGCCGAGAAGTTGAACCAGGGGCAACCGAGAACAAATCTAGTGAGTGGCAGGGTGGAGGACTTGAACCCGGGACACCGGATTACAAGTCCAGCACCCTAACCACTCGGCCACGCCGCCTCCACGGGGGCCTACCACGCGGCCGAAAAGGAGGGACTTCTCGTAGTCTAGATAGCTGCTTCCGTTGTCGAAAAGAGTAATAATTTTCAAAATTCATTAAACATGCGTTTCAAAGCGCCTCAAATCTCTGTGTTATTTTGCGGTAGGGAATGATGGACCGAAAATCATAACAAACTATACACATAGACAGGTAAAAACGAGCGATATAATATCCCGACGTTTCGGCGACTTCATGGCGCCATTATCAAGGGTACAAATGAAAATAAAATTAACAAATGCGAGTACAAGAGTTACAACTAATTTACATAGGGGAGGTAGCTACCCAAATACTTTAGCACGGATAGAATCCGTTTGCACGTTCCAACTCGGTTTTAATTGTTTGATGTAAAGCATCTCGTTGACAAGACAATCGAATTTCTTCATGCACTTCTTGAGAACTTTGAAACAGCTAAGAAGGTCCTCAGGGACAGCACCTGCGTGGTCGATGTCGTCGTGCTTGCGTACTGAAGATGACGTGCTCTTATGGCTATTCACGCGGGCATATAAATGCCCGCGTGTGTAACCAACATATCTCCCTGTATTACACAGGCTACATTTAAATTGGTACACTACGCACTTACTATTACTAAAGGTGTAGTCTGATCGTCCGGGTGAGTGTAGTCCTGAGAAGGACTGTTGTCGGTGGCAGTGACTGACGTTTCGACAACCTGTGCGGAAGTCATCATCAGAGTCAAGTGAATGATTGTTGTCAGTAGAATGTTCTTATTCCAGTTCGTGTGAAATGATCGGTTGGTTTTGCCGTGATGTTATTGGCGGTAAGACTCAAGTGACAACTAGTATGTGAGTCGACAGACAGCTTATCCGACGAGGACAAATACCTTCACCGTGTTTTTATGAAGAACAACTACAACAACGACTTCATCCGATGAAACACTCACCGCCTTACTACCACTACCGAAACAAACGACACCGCAACCCCGACGACTACAGCAACCATACCGTACATAAAAGGTATGTCTGAAAACATCTCGCGCATCTTACTACCCTTCACTATCCGCGTCGCCCACAAACCCATCACCACACTACGTCAGTTACTAACCAACGTTAAAGACAAAGACGAACCGAGGAACAGACAGGGAACGATTTATAAGATCAATTGTTCCGACTGCCAAGCCTCCTACATCGGTGAGACTGGCAGAAACCTCACAACAAGACTGACTGAACACAGACGGGCGACGAGGAAAGGTGATGTCAGCAATCACATTGCTGAACACCATCGACTTACCAACCTCAACATTGACTGGGACTCTGCGCAATGCCTAACCTACAGCATTGACTATTTTCAACGACTGACTCTGGAAAGCTGGTTTACTAACTTAGAACAGACTCCCCTAAACAGATGTCAACAACTACCCGCACCATACAAACGACTCATTCACGACATAAACATCACAAACGACCGAAAAAGAACAACCTAACTTTACCGACAGACCGAAACAGACCAATCACGACCGACTTACGTCACTTGAGTCTTACAGCCAATAACATCACGGCAAAACCAACCGATCATTTCACACGAACTGGAATAAGAACATTCTACTGACAACAATCATTCACTTGACTCTGATGATGACTTCCGCACAGGTTGTCGAAACGTCAGTCACTGCCACCGACAACAGTCCTTCTCAGGACTACACTCACCCGGACGATCTGACTACACCTTCACATGTTACCCCCGGGTTCAAACCATTTACTGCACTGCTATTACTACTATTACTACTAAGTACCACTGTTACTAGTTTTATAGCATTATAATACACTATACTGTAACATACTAACACAGATATTACTACTTCTAGTATTGCAATTAGCTTAACCAGTTACTTATTTATTAGCCACTTTTTATGAAATTTATCTTAAGTATTATTCTTCATACACACATATTTTACTATTTCAAACTTATTTTTAACCTTTAATTTGAAGCCAGTTATATAGGGTAATATTTGAGCTTTTCTGCAATCCCATAAATAGAAGTATAGAAGTATAGAAGGTATCTTGCTCTTCACTGCCGTTAAATATGTTTATATTGAAGTTTTGTCGCTTAATTCACTTTGTTTTCACCTCCGATGTAGATAAGAACGTTTCTATTGTAAGCAAACGGCTTGGAGTCTTCTTCGTGCGAGCCGATCACGATCCACAACAGCAGTGAAAAGACAAATAATACCATCAATCAGCATTATTTGTTCCTCAAGGCACTGGGACAAGCCTCGCTGGTAATTACATTGTGTCATGCTGTAATTTAGTTGTTTCTGTTGCGGACCAGGATTGCTTATTATGAAACTGAAACGAATTATCTACCGTTCCCTTTTAGAAAACAACAAGAGATACCAGTCTTCGCTCGGGATAGAGGATCACGTACTTCCTTGCCATTCAGTATATTGGGTATGTTTTCAAGATGATGTAAGCTTAAATAGACTGGAAAAACTATATTTCTTTGCCTATAATCGTGAAAGTCCTATCCCCGTAGATACTTATGACTCGATCGCCTCAATTGTAATTCTTGATCCTCTATCAGACTCTCACAGCCGTGTTTATTTCAAGTCTCATGAAGTTTACGAAGAGAAATGCAGCAAAAAATATTTCAACGTCAAGTGAATCGCTCAGTTTCTCAGTGCGGGTCGCCTCGCATTTTATCCGCGCCGATATCAAGCTAATCGTGTCAGTTTTGCGCGTTGTTATTATCCATGTATCCAGACTACGAGAAGAACGTTCATATTGTCCTTGGGTCGGTTTTCTTTTGTGTTTTTTACTTCCACCCTCTCTTTTCGATTGCTTTTGGCACGCATTCTGTTTGTCTCACTGTTTCTATCTGTGTACATTTGACAAATCACTGGCAACGATTTCATGGCATAGAAGAAAATATTACTAAAGGAACTGTAATTAAATATTAAATGCGAAATAGGGAGGACCGAGAGAGAGAGGGGGGGAGTGGATAAGCTCCATCTTTTCTCTCTTTCACTTTTTAAGCTAAGTACGGGTTATTTCACTCACGTTAGCGAATAATTTTGCAGACTTTTGTAGAGCGAATCAAAGCGTTATTTTGCTGCGGACAGATAATGGAACGAGGATCAAACCAAAGTGAATTCAATAGTTGTCAGTACAACAATTGATATTAAACCTTCAGGGTGCAGCTATTTGTGCTTTGCCTCGAGGCCAAATAAGTTTTCGCTTTCGAATTCGTCGAGTGTTCTGTTGAATACAGAAAGCAGCCTATATTTTCAATAGCAAATGATAAATCACCACCTCACGAAAAGTTTCCAAAACTTGGCAGCAGCAAGTATCATAATTTCATTTGGATGAAAGTTATGGGTAGAAGATACAACTCTTTTCAAACGAAAAATACTTCCTAGAATTTCTATATTGGAAGAGAAGGAGCTTCATGAGACCGTAACAAGATAAAATTTAACTGTGATTTCTTTCATCTTCCTTAACACAAATTCCCCTAAATCAATGAAAATGTATACTCAACAAAAGAACTCCTGTGTTTGGTTGGGCACCGAATATCTTCAATACATCAAAGCAGGTTGCTTGTTATTTCAAATAGATTTCTTAGCTCAAGCTAGAGAAGGTCTTTACCGGCTCTATTTTCAGTTTAAGTCGTCCTTTCATTCAAGTTGACTATTTTTCAACGATCAAAGTTTCTTTGGGTGAGTGCAAAGAAACGTAACCAGGAAAATACAAACTATTTTCTTTTAACTGACGTAACCTAAAAACCTGTCTTTCTTACCTCAGCAAAACAAAAGCAGTTCAAATGGCCCACTGATATGGCGTCATAATTATTCGATCATCGCTTTTTAAGTATTGTGCGGCCTTCCAATTAAATCTCTCGAAGTCTCTTGTCCTGTCTTGCTTAGAGACGTGATTAATGTGCATCGCGACGAAGCCAGATTAGCTTTCGCATGCGAGTTCCTCAAGTGTTTTGTTGACTACAGAAAGCAGTCTATATTCTTTACCGCTGATAAAGTATTATTACCTCACGAAAAAAGTTTCTAGAACTTTGACAACTTGAAGCAAACCTTAATTCACTTACCTGAAAGTTATGCGTAGCAGATACAACTCGTTTCAAACCAAAAAGAAACAAGCGAACATTGTAGAATACTTGTCTTGATACGAAACACGCTGCAGGAGAAGCAGCGTAATACAGAAAACTAGTTTCGCAAAAAGATAAAATTGCACTGCGACTTCTGCCATCGTCGCTTTAAGTTAGAAAAGAGATGTTTGTGACCTTACGTTCTTTTGATACTCTAACTGATATGATCCATTGTCTAATATGCTGACCGTATCAAATGAACGAAAGACGGAACTGTTTAGTTAAGTTGTCAGTAATTATGAAAAACGCAAGGGGCAAAAAGCAGCGGACTACGGCTGCCACAGCTTTATTAAAGCTACAGAATTTTTGTTGGGAGAATCATCCATTGTTTTAAGGACTAGAGGTGGAAGAGATAAGAGGACCTCAGGAAATAAAATTTTGTTTAGTGCCACAGTATACCAGCACTGCAGTGCCACAGTATACCAGCACCTCAGTGCCACAGTATACCAGCACTGCAGTGCCACAGTATACCAGCACTGTAGTGTTAGTTCCAGAACTCAGTGAGATAAACCAGCTGCGAAAAAACTGCCAAAGCCTTTGAAGCTTTTGAGATCTAATGTCCGTGAGATGAAGAAGAAACGAAATAAATAGCGAACAAAACAAGTGGTTTTCGTGAAATGTCCTCTTAAATTCTTTCCAAACGTCAATATTGCATAAAAGAACGCTTATTATGTCAAATGTATTTCTTGGCTAAGGCTGAAAAGAATTCTGTTTGTCTACCAATTTTTAACAGAGACCCCGCTAAGTCATTTTCACTTATCTTTCATTACGCATGACTTGCTGCGAAAGTAAGCCTTGACTGATAACAGTTACATAAGCCGTAAACAAAAAGTAGATACATTTGCAAATTCTTGCAAAAGAAACCTTAAGCAACAGAAACCCAGAGCAAATCTGTGGCAGCACTAGATGCAAAAGGCTTCCTTCCGCTGTTAGGAGCCGTCTAGATTGTCAAACAGCATGGGAATTTGTAATATTCATTTACTAATCAGATCAAAGTCGTTCAAATCTCTGTGTTACTTTGCGGTAAGAAGTGATGGACCAGAAATCATAAAAAAACTATTCTTAATACTTCTCAAACAAAAGAAAAATAGATGACATGTTGCCATGTATGTGTTTAATAATAGATGACAAAAGTGTCATGTGAGGCGCAGCAGAGTGTGTCACTGATGTTCTTACTATTTTGACGTCTTCTGTGATCTATTACTAAACAGACCAACGCCATCATGGATGATCTATTATTCAATTGATTATTACTTATATAGCGCAAAATACATGTGGATATGATCTAAAGCACTAGAGTTCTGATTGTTTTATATGATAAATGCGTCTGTCCTCCAATCGATCATAGATAAGAACCAATCACAATGCCAGCTTTACTTAGCTTATGACACATAAAACACCGGATATGCTGCTGTGTGCATCTTTAAATGCATGTGATTCTTAACTATTCAACCTTTGATTGCAGACAGTTTAAGTATACCAAAGGTTTCTCAAGCTTCCAGAATGGTATGTATTATCTAAGTTACTGATTCAAGTGAGTTCCAGATAACTTTTTTCTCTGAATTTGCTTTTTTTATCGATCTATAGCTTCAGAGTGATAATTTCCATTCGTGGAGAAACCTCCGTTCACGAGTTGACGTACATTAAAGTTAACCGTCAAGTGTGGTGAGTATCAATTTATACAGTACGCTGGGAATTTATTTCGGCTCTTTATTATAGGCAAATTCATTACCTGACGAGGGATTCGTGCGATATCAGTTTTTGCAGGAAAGTTAACGCGAATTTGACGAGTTAGGTGATCGATTTTCCTTAAGTCGCATATTTGAACAAAAACTAGTAAAATCAGAGTTAACTTCGTTTGCTTCTTCGGATGAGAAAAAAAAATAGAGGCTGATAGTTTCTAAAGAAATTGTTCGGGGCTGCGTCGGTGGGGGTAACGAGATAATTTGAATACATCAACAAAGTTGAAATGGTCAATTGGCCACCTTTACGATTATAAAAGCTGACGTTTCGAGCATTAGCCCTTCGCTCCGTCGAAGGGCTAACGCTCAAAACGTCAGCTTTTATAATCGTAACGGTGGGCAATTTACCATTTCAACTTTGTTGATATATTTAAATTATATTGAGAAAAAAAAATTATGTGAAGTTGTTAAAAAGTAACCTTGACTCTTCGCTGCTCAATTTTCCTTCATATCCTTAGTCCTGGCGTCAATTTAGCCCCACCTGTGAATAAAGGAAATAGACTTCCTTGTTTCTGACCCACCCCTTTCCTACAAAAACATGTCTAAGCGCGTATCGGTAGATCTTGACACATATACTATTTTCAAAGACAACCCTAATACGTATTAACAAAACTTCGGTTTTGCTCAGGTTCAAACAAGAAATGGCCGCTGCATTTGAATACACAGAAGAGCAGCTAAATTACTTCAGGATTTGTTACGTTGTCACTGATATTATAACAGAGGGTCTGCGAACAATCTTTAAACAAGAATGGGACAGTCGCCACAAGACCACACTAGGAGAATGGAAAGATCAACCTAAAAATGGAATGGACTTTTGGAATGGGGAGTCCCCTAAGAAGAGAAGCAAAAACGCTCGGCTGTTATCAACCATGAGGAATGGCGATAGAGCTGATTGGGATTGTACCATGCTGTTTTACGCTATTCGTTTTTCAGATTGTATCCACGGTCTCAATTCAGTGGTTCGATCAAACGTAGATAAACTAAGAAATATTCGGAATGAAATCGCACATGACGAAGCAGGCCAACTCTGTGACGGAGATTTCAATATCGTTATATCGCGGGTGAAAACTGCATTCGTCGCCCTGAGTCTTCCCACATTAAAAATCAATGAAGTCCAAAATCAAACAACCTTCCCCACAGAGGAGTTAAGTGAAGTTTTAAGAGAGGTTAACGACCTGAGACAAAAACTTAAAGAGAAGGAAAAGGAACTTAAAGGAAAAGAAGAACAGAGGCTTGCCTTGCAAGAACAGTTACTCGCAGATGTCTCTCCATTTTGCATTCTCCCTCCTAAACCAACACACGACATCGCTGCTCGAGAATCTGAGGTTGATGACATTATGCGAAACCTGCAAACATTAAAACGCACCGATGATGGGATGAGCATACTGTATTTGTCAGGAAATCCAGGAAGTGGCAAATCTCAGCTGGCCCGCTTAGCAGCCAAGCGATTCTACGACGAAGTCAAAGAAACACCTTCCGCAGCTTCATTTGTCATGACACTGAATGCTGAAAGCCCAGAAACAATTTTGAATTCGTATGTCGATTTTGCTCAACATTGCAAATGTCCCGGATATGAAATAACAAACACTTACGGCTCGAACGATTTGAACACAGACGAGAAGATTTCATATCTCAAGACCCTAATAAGTGCACAAATTAAGCATTACACTTCATGGCTGGTGGTAGTTGATAATGGGAACTCTCTTTCAAGCGGTCATTTGCCTGATACAGGAAACGAGGTATGGGCAAGGGGCCAGATGCTAATAACAACGCAGGGCACTGCGTCTATGCCGTTAGCAAGCTCTTCCGTACAAAACATTTCCGTCAGTGCAGGAATGCAACCTAACGACGCATGCTCTTTGTTGAACATTCTTTCTGATATCCCAATTAATGACATAGAGAAAGAAGTTGCTAAGGTATTAGACTACCAGCCACTTGCCCTAGCGGCTGCAGCAACGTATGTGCGACAAGTTCGTCAGAGTAAGGTATCCTCGAAATTTGGCTGGAGCGACTACCTGAAGAAATTGGAAGAGGGGAAACGAAGTGCTACTGAAATCAGACTTGCTGAGAGCAATCCAAGCTATCCAAACTCCATGAGCAAAGTAATAACACTCGCTGTCGAAAAGGCGATGGCGGACGATATAATTTTCCATCACATCTTCAATTTTCTTTCTGTGTGTGCATTACAGCCGATCCTTCAAGAAGCTGTTATCGAGTACATCAGAGCAGTAGATGAAGATTTTGAAGATGAAGAGATGATGAGAATGAGAATGAATCAATGTTCATTATTGCTGATTGAAGAGAAAGAAGAAGAGGAAGAAGAAGAGGAAGAAGAAGAAAAAGTGAGTGGTGTCTATATTCGAGCTCATGGTATTGTTCACGATGTTATTAAATCTGCGGCGAAAGATTGGACAAAGGATGAAGTTTACGAAGTGGTATATGGGGCTGTAATGTCATTCTCAAAATTCGAAAAATTAGCTTCTATTGATGTGGGAACAAAATTAGCTCCCCATTTAAAGATGTTAAGCTTAAAACTTGAACATGTGGTAATTAGAAGAGAAAAGCCAGAATTCTCCGAAAGAGCAATTAAGTCTTTGAGTTCTTACGCTGGTGGCCTTTGCACCCTCGGTGACATGTGCCATGACCACAGTGAGTTTGGAGCAGCGATAGTCTTTTATAAATTGCAGTTAAAAATGATTGAATCAAATCACGAAGGAGGGGACCTGAAAAAAGCAGCATGTTACAGCAAATTGGGTATTGTACATAGGGAGCTGGGAAAAACAGATCAAGCAAAAGAATACTATAATCATGCACTGGAGATTCGTCAGAAGAAGCTGGGACCTGATCATGTTGATGTTGCAGCCTCTTACAACAATCTGGGTAATTTACACAAAGCGCTGGGCGAAACAGATCAAGCAAAAGACTACCATAAGCGTGCACTGGAGATTCGTCTGAAGAAACTGGGACCTGATCATGTTGATGTTGCAGCCTCTTACAACAATCTGGGTAATTTACACAGTAACCTGGGCGAAACAGATCAAGCAAAAGACTACCATAAGCGTGCACTGGAGATTCGTCTGAAGAAACTAGGACCTGATCATGTTGATGTTGCAGCCTCTTACAACAATCTGGGTAATTTACACAGTGACCTGGGCGAAACAGATCAAGCAAAAGACTACCATAAGCGTGCACTGGAGATTAAGCTGAAGAAAATGGGACCTGATCATGTTGATGTTGCAGCCTCTTACAACAATCTGGGTATGTTACACAGTGACCTGGGCGAAACAGATCAAGCAAAAGACTACCATAAGCGTGCACTGGAGATTCGTCTGAAGAAACTGGGACCTGAACACGTTGATGTTGCAGCCTCTTACAACAATCTGGGTATGTTACACAGTGACCTGGGCGAAACAGATCAAGCAAAAGACTACCATAAGCGTGCACTGGAGATTCGTCTGAAGACGCTAGGACCTGATCACGTTGAAGTTGCAACCTCTTACAACAATCTGGGTGGTTTACACAGGAACCTGGGCGAAACAGATCAAGCAAAAGACTACGATAAGCGTGCACTGGAGATTCGTCTGAAGAAACTGGGACCTGATCATGTTAATGTTGCAGCCTCTTACAACAATCTGGGTAATTTACACAGTGACCTGGGCGAAACAGATCAAGCAAAAGACTGCCATAAGCGTGCACTGGAGATTCGTATGAAGAAACTGGGACCTGATCATGTTCATGTTGCAGCCTCTTACAACAATCTGGGTAATTTACACAGTAAACTGGGCGAAACAGATCAAGCAAAAGACTACCATAAGCGTGCACTGGAGATTCGTCTGAAGAAACTGGGACCTGATCATGTTCATGTTGCAGCCTCTTACAACAGTCTGGGTAATTTACACAGTAACCTGGGCGAAACAGATCAAGCAAAAGACTACCATAAGCGTGCACTGGAGATTCGTCTGAAGAAACTGGGACCTGATCATGTTGATGTTGCAGCCTCTTACAACAATCTGGGTAATTTACACAAAGCGCTGGGCGAAACAGATCAAGCAAAAGACTACTATAATCATGCACTGGAGATTCATCTGAAGAAGCTGGGAACTGATCATGTTATAGTTGCAGCCTCTTACAACAATCTGGGTAATTTACACAGTGACCTGGGCGAAACAGATCAAGCAAAAGACTACTATAATCATGCACTGGAGATTCATCTGAAGAAGCTGGGAACTGATCATGTTAATGTTGCAGCCTCTTACAACAATCTGGGTAATTTACACAAAGCGCTGGGCGAAACAGATCAAGCAAAAGACTACTATAATCATACACTGGAGATTCATCTGAAGAAGCTTGGAACTGATCATGTTATAGTTGCAAACTCTTACAACAATCTGGGTAATTTACACAAAGCGCTGGGCGAAACAGATCAAGCAAAAGACTACCATAAGCGTGCACTGGAGATTCGTCTGAAGAAACTGGGACCTGAACACGTTGATGTTGCAGCCTCTTACAACAATCTGGGTATGTTACACAGTGACCTGGGCGAAACGGATCAAGCAAAAGACTACCTTAAGCGTGCACTGGAGATTCGTCTGAAGACGCTAGGACCTGATCATGTTGATGTTGCAGCCTCTTACAAGAATCTGGGTAATTTGCACAGTGACCTGGGCGAACTCCAAGAGGCCAAGCATTGTCTTGATCGTGCACTGGTAATTTTTATTTCGAGATACGGTCAAGATCATGTTAGGGTACGAGAGGTCAGGAGGAACTTATCTCGGGTACAACAGAAAAGGAGGTGCGTCGTGAATTAAGGTTTAAGCTGCTTTGAAAAGAAGAAAAGATGGACTTGTAGATAGTCTAGAAACTGGGCTAATTTATAAACGGTGAAGGCCTTTAATTCTTTTTAGACGTTGCTGTCCCTTTGCTGGAGAAGTTTCGCCAGAATCTAGACCGTTTTGATATTTTCGTTATATTTGATATCATTTGAGCTTCTTCTATCCTGATCTGCAAACTCTGTGATCGGAGACAGTTTAAAGACGTTTCCTTGCTTGAAGTCCCACGTTCCAGGACAAAATCGTTTATGAGTCGCCATATGGTGCTGCTTCTTCTGAATTATGACTTTTGATTGATTGGCTTGTGTACATATCACTCTCTTCTTATCAGCAACGTATATTTATAAAGTAAAAGATAGCCTGGTGGTTTCGTTATGTTTTATTTTTGATGGAACTTAAACTAAAAACAGGCTCCTCCTGTAAGAAGGAGTATAATTGACAAGGTTTCCAACTGAATAGCTCAGGACTTAATAGCCCTGTAGATCTCAGTCTGAGAAGTTTCAAAGTATTGTAATAGATTAAGAGACTCCTTGTGATATTACCTTAGAATTTGAAATTTCGTTGAAGTGGAGACATAAACGCTTTATCTATTATTTTCTCATACATTCTTAGATGAATGTCGCGCGTTAACTACAGAGTGTACGAGGAGCTTCGTTTAATCGGGATGATTAGGTCTAGTAATGGTTGATTTCGACTCGGTGCATCTCAGTTCACCGATCTTTAGAATAATGACGGACTATGTATACGTTAGCCTTTTGTGAGAGCTTACATAAGTTTATATATTTGTTTACGGTCAAATGTGGGATCGTAAGAGATGATGTTTTTTTCAAATACACGGACATGTGTTTGCATCAAATAGATACTTGTGTGGTTATTATCTTTCGATTTTACTTTTGGAGCGTGCAGTGCCCCCACTCCACCAAGATTATTCAAGCATGATTTGTTTTAGCGTCGCCCCTTTGGCAAGCTCGTTATCTTCTTTTTCATTATATCGGGTGAAACCCGAAGAGAGTGCCAAACTTTAGCAGCGGCTTCAGTTGTGTATCCCTGGTGCTTGTTTCATTTTTCTTCCCCATCCCCCGGGCCAAAAACCTTTATGTACACCTTTGGTTTAGATCCGTTGGTGAGGTTGCCGTGTACGTCGTTCCCTCCGGTTTGATGACTCTGTTTATGACGTAGACAAGTCACATGGACTTTTGTTCGATCATAAAACAGTCAACTTATGTGTTTTCTGAAGCTTTCGATTACAATGTTCTTCTTGACCTTTTTTATTTTCAATTGTGAACATTTGTGAAAAGAGGAAAACCTCACAGCTTTGAAAATGGCTTTTCGTCGCGCAAATTAAAATGGATAGAGCAAAGAAGCACAACACCCACAAAGAATAAAGC
Source organism: Stylophora pistillata (assembly GCF_964205215.1). NCBI lineage: Eukaryota > Metazoa > Cnidaria > Anthozoa > Scleractinia > Pocilloporidae > Stylophora > Stylophora pistillata. Next base: position 31,982,911 of record NC_142523.1, read on the forward strand.
ATGTTTTATCATGAATTTGCAACTCTACATCACACTTATAGGTCGTGGTAGTACAGACCCTACAGCGTTCGGTCCATCCTAACCCAATGAGGGCCAATATGCCCCAGGACAGTTTGAGCAGGTGAGGTTAATAATAAATGATTTATTAGAGGGCAGTCTGACCAAAATTTGCCGATTTTCGAGAACAAAAATACAAGGTGTTCAGGCGCATTGCAATTTGAAAAACATTTGATCCTTTATTTAAGGAAAACCGACGGTAAGAGTTTAAAACAAACATAGAGGAAAAGGTAGTAGAAGAGGCCTCGTGGTAACTTACTGAACGGCGCATGCGTGCGCGCGATTGCATAATAATACGTCGGAACACACGGCCTACGACCGTTTCCGCGAAAACGGTCCGTATGGCAAAATCCCAACCGAGTAAAAACTAATCACAGCGCTCGGATTTACCTCAAGACTACTTAGCCGTATGAAACTATCAAAGTGACCCTACGGGGGACCCATAGATATATTATGCAGAATACAATTGTTTATTTCATGCGGTCAAGTCTAAGGTTAAAAAGTAAACGTGATATTTAATTCTTATACCCCCTTAACAATGACTAAGTTCTTAATAGGGAATAGTCGGTAGTTCAAATTTTGGTAAATGTTTATCCCACCTACTTGTCCGGCACAAAATTAGCCATCATCCCTACAACAATAGCTTCACCAATCATTGATAAGGTACATGCCATCGGTGCCATGAGGCAATTTTCATGAAGCAGAATACAAATTAACATTTGAATCAGTGTCTGAATGATTAATATATTGTGTTTCAATGAATTGTTGTGGAAACTTTGGTAAAAAGTAGAAAACATTTTTCAAAGCATTTTGAATGGATAATTAATGGCTAGTGTTTCAAGACAAGGGCTACCTGAATTTAAACTGATAAGAACGTCTTGGGCTGAGATTCGATGGCCCGAAAATGTAGGCAGGGTAAATCATAGATCACGAATTATGAATGAACCCAAGAGGAACATAAATGGTTTAAATGGAGGCTTGTTTTAAACAATAACAAGGCGAAACCACAACATCGGGAGCTACATTCCCTACACTTTGCGAAAGGTCATGAGCTACTTAAACGTGCACCTGCTCTTTTATACAGAGAAGATGCAGCAGACGGGGCCTTTTGTGTTAATTGTCCTTCTCTAAGAAGACTAGAATGTCTAACCCCTTGCAGATGTCATAGCAAAAGTAGCGCATGCTCCTGAGTTCTATAAAGACCCTGAGTGTTAGTCTGCCCTGAAGCTTGAACCAGACCTCTAACCTTAGACCTCGGAGCTAAAGTCGCCCAGGAGCCATCAAACTCGCCAAATTGAGAAGCACTCTATTTTTTTTTTACTAGGTATGAACAGACTATCCTGCAATTGTCCTGCTCGTGATGTTGATGATTTACAGAGTCGCATACTAAGAAATGTTATGTTTACAACAATGAGTAGTGGAAATATGATAATTTTGTTGTCTTTATTTGAAAATGATGTGGTGTTCCAAGGATTTTTGGACGATTGTAGTTTGCTGGTGTATGAGGCTGAAAATCAAGGAGGTAACAATGTACTAGAAGGAACGAGAATGGCGATCATGAGGAATGATTTATATTAACATACCTTCCAAGGTAAGTAATGTAGCGGCCGAGTTCTGATTTTGGACGCTTGCGGCCAATTTTTTAATTTTGGAAACTGGTGTATGATTTTTTTTTTTTTTTTTTTTTTTTAATTTTGACGGTAGTGTCTGATTTTTGACAAAGGGGCCGATTTTTCGATTTTGGACAGCAAATGATCAGTTATCCAAACAAGTCAATTATCCTAGACTCCAAGCGCGCCTCCAACTAGACCAGCGGTGGCCAAGAAGAAATGAGAAGAAAACTCACTTGTGATTTCAATGGTGAAGTTACAAGTGACATTGTTTCCTAATTGGTCCATTGCATGATACAGAATAACACGATTCCTCTATTGAACGATTGAGGAGGTTGGTGGATTTGCTGATCATGAGTTGCCCGTAGCAACCGGTTTCGTGCAGGTAACCGACGATAAAAACTTTTCTCCTTCAGCATAAGATGACATGGGGTTTTTTGGACATGTGACACCAAACGTGAGAGGAACAGGATCTGGAATGGAAAAGAGTTCGTTAGTTTCAAGCGAAAGAACAGACATAAATCAAGCTGACATATCACCTGAGGTCAACTCTAACCTGACCTTCGTACAGACTTTTACTATTTTTCACAATAGAAATGACGCATGGAACACTCATCGATTTCCCAATCTTTCAGCTCGCAAATAATTTATTTTTATCAGCACTTGCACAAAATATCTCCTTGGCTCGTTATCAAAATGGCAGAACCTATTATCAGTCGGATCGAGTACTGGCTTGGTTAACGGGAACAGACAAAAGGCTTTCAAATCTTTCCCGAAATAATTTTCAACTGGGAAATAACAGTTTCCCATAAAATAATGAACAATTAAAACTTATGATCACACAAACACAATAACATACGCGAAAACGTTTATCGGAGGCAAAAAGCTCGATATAGTTTAAAGGTGGCAAGTTATGGGTAAACAAGTTGTGTACACAAAACTTATTGAAAAAAACTGCTGGACACAAAAATAAAAACTGCGGACGTAACACAAAGTTCGTACTGATATAGAAACCAGAAGAGAACTTAAGTTCCAGAAAACATGGTTAGGTAGTTATTTAAAGCCCTCTCTATTCAACTATTTCTTAGAGGGAATTTTCTGTGTAATAACAATGGTATAGGGTAAAATATAGACTGGACTGGACTGTTTTTTGGAGGTTTTTTTGGACGATTTTTTTTACCGATTTTTTGGACCATTTTTTAAGGGGGGCGGCACACCTTTAGTACTCAGGGAGGAGTGGGTGCAGTCGAAAAGTACTGAGGGAGGGGTTTGGAAGAGTTTTGTTGCTCAGGGAGAGGTGGTAGGTGGTTGTAATTGTAAACACTACTGGTTAATGGAGTTTTTACTCGATCGTACAGGTTATCTTAATCGGTTTTTCGACTGCCTTCAATCAAAATGTTTGCGCTGGGCCGCGGTGTTTCTTTAATAATTAGTAATGCGAAAATGCCACGTATACACTGGACGTAAATTTTTATTGAAAATATCGCGTTTACGATCTTCCACTGTAGAGTTACTAGTCAGGCGTAGGTTATGCGTGTGCCTTTCGAGTCGACTTGTGCACCATCAGTTTTTCTTTGGGTATACAGTTTGTAATTACCAGATTTATCTATCTTCTTTTTTTCATTGAAGTTATCAGACGAGATCACGAAATTCCCGGTCCTTGGCCCTTGACTAGAGTTCACAAGCACTATCGTAATTTTTACGTTTGTACGTTTACTATATGAAATCATATTTGGTACAATCGAGTGTCTCGAGTGCATTTAGCGGGTTTTGATTGTTTTTAAACAGGCGCGCGGAAGAAAATTTAGTGGTGAACAATAAAGACAGAGTGTTTATGTCTCGGAACTGGCATAGGGTAAAATATGGACTGGTCTGGACTATTTTTTGGACGATTTTTTGGACTATTTTGGACGAGTTTTTGGACGAGTTTTTGGACGATTTTTTGGACTATTTTTTGGACTATTTTTTGGGCAATTTTGTAAGGGAGGAGGCACACCTTTAGTACTCAGGAGGGGGTGGGTGCAGTCGACAAGTACTGAGGGAGGGGCGGGGGAAGAGTGTTGTTACTTAGGGAGGGGTGGTAAGTGGTTGTAATTATAAACACTACTGGTTAATGGAGCTTTTACTCGATCGTAATAATTATTGATTGTTTTGAAACTGGCGCGCGGAAGAAAATTTGTGGTGAACAATAAAGAAAATATTGTTTATGTCTCGGAACTATCGGTCTGATAGTTACCCCTTGGAAATCTGATGTTCTTAAAACTAGCGTATTTGCCCGAGAAGCGAATCTTCTCGGGCAAATATTTCTTTTAAGAACATTAAATTTCCGCAGGGCAACTAACAGCTGATAGTTCCTCGACAGAAACACTCTATTGTTTAACTAGGTATTTCGGTGTTGTGCGAAACTCTGTGATCTCGTCTGATAAGATCACTGACAAAAGGACGATTGATAAATTCACTAATAACATACTGTATACACAAAGGAAAACGTGAAGCAACCGATAGTGCACACACAAGTCGACTCAAAAGGCACACGGATAACTCAACAGTGAAGGATCGTAAACGAAGTATTTTAAATATAAATTAATTTCCAGTGTTTACGTGGCAGTTTCGCTTTCGGATAACGGAATTTCCGATATCTCGTCTGATAAAATCAATGACAGAAGGAAGAGAGATAAATTTGGTAATTACACACTGTATACACGTTTTTGGAGGTGTGCGTTTTCGAGGTGTGCGGTCTGCGGTCTGCGTTTTCGAGGTCTGAGAGAATATTGCTTTGTACGATTGTACCAAAAATGATTTCACATAGTAAACGCACAAACATTAAAATTGCGATAGCGCTTGTGAATTCTATATTTATGGCTAAAGTCAAGGGCTAAGGAACGGAAATTCTGTGATCTCGTCCGATAAAACTAATGACAAAAGATAGATGGATAAATCTGGTAATTACACAAAGGAAAACTGACGGTGCGCAAGTCGGCAAAAGGCGCACGCATAACCTATGCCAGATACCTCAACAGTGGAGGATCGATAGTAAAAGCGATATTTTCAATAAGAAACAAAGTCCAGTGTTTACGTGGCATTTTCGCTTTCGCATGGCTAAAAATTTAAAGAAACGCCGCGACAAAGCGCAAAATGTTGATGTAGGAGAAGTCAGTCGAAAAACCGATTAAAATAATTATTACGATCGAGTTAAAGCTCCATTAATTAGTAGTGTTTACAATTACAACCACCTACCACCCCTCCTTGAGTAATTACAGTCTTTTCCCCACCCTCCCTCAGTACTTGTCGATTACACCCATGCCTCTCCGAGTACTAAAGGCGTGCCCCTTCCCTTACAAAATGGTCCAAAAAATGGTCCAAGAAATGGTCCAAAAAATAGTTCAAAAAATCGTCCAAAAAATAGTCCAGTCCAGTCCATATTTTACCCTATGACGGTCACCAGTGTGTCGCCGTACCCGCGACCACAATGTGACAGAAATAATAAAGATTTTGTTATTCTTAATTAGCAAACGATGAAGGGAGACGTGATTATTTAGATAACGCTGAACATGCTGGACTAACGACACCCTTTTTCGTTTCTTCTTCGTGCCCGAATAGCAAAGGTCGAAAATATTGTAAATGCATAAATTGAAAGAAGATCAAAGCGGTCTACCAAAAACATTATAGCAAAGACAGTTTTATCGCCGGAAACGAGGAACTGGACGAGAAGTCGCTTGATGTTAGAAGGGTTAAAAAAAAAAAACAGTAATTATTAAAAATAATTAGAGATATTATGGAAAAAATCACTTAATAAGGTTTTTGCGACATCATGTCGCCGTTATCACATGATTATACTGCAATGGGCAGTTTGCAGTCAGCTATCGCTGCCATGAAGGTTAAATGAGGGAGTTATATACAGACCTATGGCTGATGCAAGGAGAAATTTCTGAAACGGATGCAGACTGCTTGAGTGAAGATTACGGGCGCTGGGATTTCAACTGGAAACGTTCAGCTCATTTGATTCTTTCGTTTTCTAAGAGGAGAAAATTTGTGAAAGATTTGATGACAGTGCCTCTCAGATATTTAACAAATGGTAAACACCACAGCGTACACTATTGAGTTATGGATGCACGCGGGAGGTTGCTAAGCACGAAAGAAGCGTAAGAGTAGCTCAAGGCGATAGCCGAGAGCGACTCTAACTTCTTGAGTGCTTAGCAAACCTCCCAAGTGCATCCATAACTCAATAGTGTACGCTGTGGTGTTTACCATTTGTTTTATAACATAACATTAATACATTGTAGCTAAAGAGTTCCCTTTTATTTAACAAATCTTACGTGACCAGAAAAAACAAGGGCGCGCGGAAAAATAGTCTTTGCATTTGCTCACGTCAGCAGCGTACACCCATGGGCAAATGGGGGACGCTAAATTGACCAATCAGAGCGCGCGCTTTACTTTGGTTATGTTATAATAAAAAAATGAGCTTGTCGCCATGTTGATGAAAGTGAATGGATAGAAAAGTAGCGACAGATTACTTGGTTCTAACTTAATGTTTGATGTTTTGCACCTGACCTTTCACAAATGTTGAATGCATTCCAGTAATTTTGAATCGGAGCACTTTCAGATCGAGTGTTGAGAAACCAAATCAAAGAATTTAAAACAGCAAATCAGAAGAAAGGAAAGTTCCCAAGAGCCAATGAGAACTAAAAGTGAAATTACGACATTCGATTGAACTTTCTCTAAAGGAAAAATACAATGATCTTATCCCTGATTTTTTCACCGTTATTGACCTCTTGGACAAAACTACCCCGCTCTCATCTCTGTCTCAGTTGAAACTTCCATCACCTCGATAGCGCGAAACTAAAAGGTATCCAATGTATTTTTCAGGTTAGTTCACCTCCTGAAAAGCAGCCCCCGCTTCTTTACATGGGACATTTTAGCCAACGGAATTCTCCATGAAACACACTAAAATGTTACATACCTCATTTGTAAGGTTAACCCTTGAGGTATGCGATCATTTCCATGCTAAACATCTTAACATTAAGACGGATCTAAACAGTCACTGAATCTATTTAATTTAATTTTTGTTTTGGCTTCAAGGCATTTACAAGCGAGTTGAAAGAAATTTTCTATTCTAATCATTATTTCAATATGTATCTTAGAGAAAGCCCGATTTTGATCCACTTTTTCCGTCACACAACGGTGCAAAATCAATGTTGCGTGACAGAGAAAAAGCGTGACAAGAGGACTACGATTGCACTCCCTGCTGGCAAAAAAGCTGCTCAATACCGTTTTAAATATTGCATATACAATAAAGGATTAATCAAGTATAACAAATACGTTGACATCATGTTTCGAAATAAAGAATCAACATAACTGGAAATAAATTGAGCCGGTTAATAAACCCTTCAACCTCAGTCACTAACGTCTAATTTCCCCTTACAATATCACTTCCAAATCAAACGTTACGGTTATGATTAAAAAGACAATGATCTCAACTGAATGAAGCTCTGGATTATAAAAAAAAAATTTCTTCGCGTCAGTAACATGACTAATGTAAAGCACACAGTATGGGGAACATGCCTACCGAGGTTCAGAGAGCGTAGAGGGCTAAAACGAAGTCTTCCTTGGGTCTCCCAAGATTTTCTACAATCTATATTTGTGCATAAGTGGGATGATAGTGTTTTCCATTGTTGATATAAAACCTTGTTGACGCAGTTCTCAAAATTTGGCTGAATTGAAGATAGCTAAAACGAAGTTTAGCTAAAGAAGGACAAACTGTTGGTTTCACAACCGGCCGACTGTTATTCAGGTAGAAGCTAAAAAAAAATCATGAGTTTGGTTACGATATCTTTCTACTAGCAAACATGGCGATCAAACATGGCGGTAAACACACGATGAAACATGGCGGTACACACACACACACACAGACACACACACACACACACACACACACAAAACAATAATTGCATCGATCTTTCTAACACTAAATACCTCATTTTCGTTCACGCCAAAAAAATTAAACTTCAAAAGATCGTTTTTGATAAATCAAAGACAGTTTGTTTCACAATTTGTGGCAGGTGTAACTTGGAGGAGGAGAGTGGGGGGGAGAAACTGCCTGGAAGGGAGGTAGTCTGGTACTCTCTCCCTTTTTTTCCCCTTCCTTTCCCATCTCCTATCATATCTACCTCCCGGAGTAATCTGTAATCTTCGTGACTTTCGATGGTCTAGCATTTAAATACTCAGGCATTAAAGGGATACTCTCCACCAAATTTTAACATTTAATTAAAATGTAGATCTTTTGCCAAAACAACTACTGGAAGAAGAAAAAGTTCCCTAAAACCTTTCATTCGATTGAAATCCTGGTGCAAAAGCGCGAAATTCACTCAATTCAGAGACCGGAAGTTGAAATGGCTCCTAGTTAAACATAGCCTGCGAACAGGCTCCCCGTTTAATCAGACGTGGGGACACAGAAACCTTCCCCTTCCTTTCCCTGCTTCGCGCCCTCCAAGCCGGGAGCCTGTTCGCAGGCTAAGTTAAACACGTAATCAATGACGTAATAGGAGAACTGAAAAACATACGAGCGATCGTAATGGAGTCCGACTCTAGAGATTCGAGTTTTCCTTTTCGGATTCATCGTCGGTGATCGAGAGTGCAGACGCTCAAGGAACTGACCCATAAATTTGTTTGAGCCTTACGACAGTGAGGCTAGTTCTGACTCCTCGATGAACCAGATTAAGCCGATCCATTCGGGCGATTACGAAACAGACTGGTAAGCGATCTCTCTGAGTTACAATTTTCGCCTTTTAGCGAAATCTCTTCGTTTGTCACTTCACTTTTGATCGTTAGATTTGAGATATGCAGCAGTATTTGGCCTTATTAAGTGTAGAATCTCAACTTGATTAGACCGGCATTTGTTTTTAACACAATAAAGCTATTCTTTCACATTCGCTGCACGTGTTATGTAAATCTTAAACTTGCGTAATTCCTCATTCTTTTACTTCTTCTTCACCTTCTTCCTCTTGATCCGAATTTTCCTCCTCACTCTGAACCGGGGTCGACGTAATAAACTCCTTGAGCGAAGTGCGTTGTGTGCTTTTACTCTTTACTGGAACGGACGTCTGACAACCTGCCAAGTTATTTTAGCGCGCGGTTTGGTTTCTTTCTCCAGGACGGCCAAACTACTGTCACAACAGATTTGTATTTTTATGTATTTTCAAGTGACTAAATTTGCCTCTAGCGGTACGACTGCTCCGAAATTGCACAGAGACATCTATTTTGGGAGTTTGGGTGCTGACATCTTGAGCTTGGGGTGAGAATTCTACCGATGCAAAACCTAATTGTTCGGTAACTCTCTTTGGAAAGGGAGAGCTATTCATTTTCTATATGTGCATCGAGGATCTGGAACACGCACCGGGTAAATGAGTTGGGTTATAAGTTTGAAAGAGCTTTTTGCTGCATTTTTCAGTCAATGAATACAGGTTCATATTTGATATTATATATGCAAGGCTAAAAAGATTAAGAAAAGTTATTAAAATGCTAAAACCAAACGTTTTCGGTTGTTTTTCATCTTCAGGGTTGAAAGTGTTGACCGTCTGTACATAACTTATGTGATTCCCGATGGGAAAAGTTTGGAGACATAAGAAATGACTTGTTTGTTCAAACTGGGGTGGAATTGTTGGATCATTAGCCCCTTCGACGATCCTACGCTTGTGGAATGTTTCTGCTGAGGGGAGAACACGCCAAGTAAAAGAATGTGATGGATTTTACCGCAAGTGTTTTGGAGGTTCAGAGGTGTGAGTAGGTCAGCTTTATATTTATTTTCCAGGTAATACATACCCCCTTGCAGCTTTCCGTTTTCTGTATGCTCCACGTAGTTGTTGACGATTTTGTTTTGATAATCCCGCGCTAGTGTCACGGACTTGTGAAGATGAGAGTTTTTTTTTCGTCCTCGAGCCTTTGTTTCTTTTCTACGGGCGGATTAATATCAAAAATTAAGGGAACAGCATTCTATTTTAGAAAGGGCTTTCATCTTTAAACCCATAGATTTCACCAGAACCGACTGTTCCTCAAAAGAACCTGCAGTGAAGTAGTGAATGCTGCACAGACGGCTAGAGTTTGTTGGGTTCTCAAAATCAGATCGCGTGTTTTTCACGGCTCTCATCCATAACCTGGCGAAATTAGGATCTTCGGGCCATTTATGAAGGCTTACTCCATCGCTACGAGTATTGGAACATCCACCAGCCACACATCGTTGCGGTATTACTGTATTTTTGGGGCGCGTTTTTTACTGAGTCCTTTTACTGAGCTACATCGCAAAAAAAAATGTTTTGTGTAGTCTTACATGACAACAGAAAAGAAGCTAACTGCATAGAAACTAACTGCACACCAGCAACTCCATAAAGTTTAATCACGCTTCCTGAAATACCGACCAAAATCCTCTTTAGTTTATAAGCTCCGTATCATCATCCAACAACCGAGGAAAGAGTTCAGCAGAACTATGAACAAACTGTGTTGTTACCATTTGTTTTATTAGCATAACATTGAAACATTGTAACAAGAGTTCCTTTTTATTTAAAAAATCTTACGTGATCAGAAAAAACAAGCGCGCGCGGAAAAATAGTCTAAGCATTTGCTCACGTCAGCAGTATACACCCACGGGCAAATAGTAGATGATGAATTAACCAACCAGAGCGCGCGCTTTGCTTTAGTTATGTTATAGATGAAAATGGAAAAATCAATAGACGAAACTTCTAAATATGTCTCTTACGAAAAAGAATAAACTTTCGACAGCACTAGCATAACAGCTTTCACAAAAACAGTATTTTCAAATAAAATTGCAGTTTCTGTGCTATCTTTAAGCCCTATAATAAAAGCAACAAAAATGACTGGGATTTGCCACACACGTACAGTGCGAGTAACCATTCTAAGCAACAGGGGCTCTCCCACTTTACGCGTGCGCACTTGCACTCTTGTGCCAATTCCGTAGTCTGTGGAACTATAACTAAAATCCGTTCGACCGTCAACCCTAAGAAACACAAAACGTTTGTATGTACGTAAGACTGAGAAATTAATACTTGTAATATCATAATGTACGATCCACACAGTGGGGTGAACAGCGGAGAAGGCAATAAATGCAATGATGTCATTTACTTAAAATTTACAAGTCTTTTTCAAAAACATGGGCCATCTTATGTCAAAAGCCCTCTGTACATAACTCTATCAAAACAATATGTAGCACAGAATTTCAGCTTTATATTGCTTAAAGTATTGAGAGAATTTAACTGTACATACAAAAATCATGGTAATTGTACTTTTTGCTGTTATCTAAAATTCAATTCTCCCCATATACAATTTGGTGTTTGATCAATTGATACCTAGATAGATAGATAGTTTATGCGCAAAAAAAAAAAAAATTGCCGCCACCAAGCTGAATTGTGTATTTACAATACAGTGTAAAATATAGTATAATTGCCAACGAGCAGCTGTGGCCAAGAGGCGGCAGCATTATAGAGCCGTGTGCGCATGAGCTGCAGGGAGAAAAAATCTCGATTTTGTTCAACATAAGATAACAATAGACTTTTCGTCAGCCAATCATTTTGCGATTTGTAAATGTGACAGAGTTATTAGACATATTTTGGAATAAACTAGAGGCTCTTATTTCAATCATTTCGCGATTTGTAAATGTGACAGAGTCACTAGACACATATTTGGAATAGATTAGAGACTCTTATATTTCAGTATTTTTCTATATTTTATCGTAGTGATTTTTCTACTTTTAGGATACGATCTGGTGATCGTTTTGGAATGCAGTATATCATGGTGTTATAAACGGATATGCGCAAGTTACGCCTCCTTGTAAGACGTGATTTCTCAGGCGCCGTTTAACTAATTTTCTTCGGCAAAATTATCTAGCTTGTTTTCAGTTGATATAATTATCACATCTCGATAGCAAAACAAGTACAGGACGTCCTTACCGCGCGCTGCAATTCGGAAGGGCGAAGTGTTGGCAACAAGTTGCAGAATCAAATGTTGTCCTACGCTTGTTCGTTTCACATAAGTAGAGGCTGTTTTAGTTAGTTCTTCAGTCAGTGGTTATTTTGAGTTACATTGGAAATTAACATACAATGTCCAAACTGAAACCATCACAGATATTGTTTCCTTTACAAACAACCATTATCTGAGTAAACCATGTCTTAATGCAGCAATTAATATATAGCCAATTGCCATTGAACAATTGAGGCTGCAATAGTTCGCTGAACACGTTTTCCTTTTGTTATGTTTTTTTTTTGTTCTGTTTCATTACGCAAAAGCTTTGATATGATGCAATTTACTATGTAAACCATGTCTTACTACAGTAATCCAAATAGAGACAATGGTCATTGAACAGGTAACAATGGAACATTTTGCTCAACATGTTTTTGTTTTGATATACACGATGCAGTTGACTATGTAAACCATGCCCTGATGCAGCAATTCACATAGAGACAATTGCCATTAAACAGTTAACAATGCTACATTTCGCTCAACTTGTTCTTGTTTTGTCATCTACGATGCAGTTAAGTATGTAAACCATGCCTTAATGCAGCAATTCACAATTGCCATTAAACAGTTAACAATGCAATAGTTTGCTCAACATGTTCATGTTTTGTATAGGTAATCACATGATTTCGAGTGCAATTTGGAATAAATAAGCATGAGTAAATTTTTTCAAAGACTAACAAAATTGCATGAGCCCGTAGGGCAGGTGCAATTTGTGGTCTTTGAAAAAATTTACAAGTGCTTATTTATTCTAAATTGCAGGAGAAAAACATGTGATTATCTATTAATAATATGCATGAAAACTACGAGGTAGCTTCTCATAGCTACGCAGAAGAAGAGCGCGCGCATCACGTGCAAAAATAATTTATTCAAACCCTACAAGTGACATTGACCTTGACATTGACTTTGACATTGACATTGATCAATCATTCTGACCAATCAGCATGTCTGGTTTAATGTTTCCTTCTTTGCACTGAGTTAACTCTCTTCTGCACTGAATTAACTCTTTTCTGCACTTAATTAACTGAAAACAGCATTCATCTTAACCAATTAGAACTGAGAAATTTTTTCATGTATATTTAACAATTATTCCACTCGCGCTTGTTGGATATAAGATGATACATAGCCAACGAGGCGCGTAGCGCCGAGTTGGCTATAATCATCTTATATCCAACAAGCGCGAGTGGAATAATTGTTTTATTAAAAACGTTGAATTAAATTAAATTTTATTCAATTTTTAGCTCACTTTTAATTTTAATCTGACACGTACGCTTGCCATATCTGTAGATTATGGTAGATTGGCTGATATACCATACTGGCTAAGCCAATAAAAAGTCTTGAATTGCATTATCCAATGATCTAGTTTTTAATAATATTAGATATATATATACGATAAAGTTCAATACAACTACTAAAAGCCTTTGTATTGCCAAGTAAGTTACTTTATTTTCCCAGAGAAATTATTAAGTCTGAAAAACCTAATGGAAAAAGGTTAAAAAGATACTGGTAGCTCCAGCCGTAAATGATGTCATGATGAAAATAGAAAATTCTAGATATAAGCCCGCGCTCGTGCTTTTAAGAAATGCCTTCGGGTTTGTTTTTACAAACGACTTAAGAACAACAATCAATAACAAAAGTAATTGAGAAGAAACTGCTGTCGACTTGTTACTGTAAGTTTCTAAAAATTAAACACAGTTCTTTTAAGATTATACAAAATGTAAGATCTTTTGGGACGAGTAATAATATGATGTTTTAAAAAATCTGAGAGCTAAAAATAAGCTTAAGGATTCGAAAGTTATTAACATCTCCTACAAAATGGTATTTAAATTTCGATTTAAATGTTAAGATTGTGTCTTTCTCGTTGGCACCTAGCGATAGGTACTACTAGTATAATAAAATAATATCTAAAATAATATCTTGTAATAGTGAGTATAATACAATGATAGTAATAAAGTCCTATATAAATAATATTATTAAAAACTGGATCATTTGTTAACACTTGAACTGTCCAAGTAAGGGGTGCAATCTTTGATTAACAACAAGACATACATGTACATTTACCCTGGTTTACAAGGAAAAAATGGTAGATAGAGATCGAAATACCATCTATGTACAATACATGTAATGTAAAAATTGGGCCATTGAAAGTTCACCAGGACACTGCTGAGTAGCCTTAAAATTACCTGATCTCTAAGGCTGAATGAACCTTCCCAGGTATGCTGCACCAAGGAAAATGTCTCAGCTTACCAAATGCTTTCCCTTCAACTCCCGGAAGTGACTGCAATGTAACCTCTCCATACAAACTTAAAACTCAGTCTATTCAGGAAACAACTGAAGCAAGATGTTTTTTCTCTTCTTATGACAAGCGTTAAAGAAAAAAATATCCTGGGATTACTAGGTTCATACAAAGCAATTTATCAGTTTAAAGGTGGTAGCTATGATGTAATTATAACAAATTCTCTAAACTAGCTATCGCCTCCTTGTTAGCTCAATTGGTTAGAGCGGCAGATTGTGTTGTGCGAGAGGTCGAGGGTTTGAGCCCCGGCCGGACCAATACTCATGGTCTTAAAATAAGTGAGAAGAATTTACTACCTTTCTATAATCAAAAAAATGGATAGATATTCTACTCTTCTTGGATAAGGACGAATAAACCGTAGGCCCCGTCTTCTGCAGGGTTAGGGTAGGAGAATTTAATTTCACACGCACGAGATTACTGTGTGGTGGATGTCTTCCCCTGGGTGGGATGGGTGGGTGTTGGCCCTGAAAAGCCCCTTTGGGGAGTGGTCAATTAACCATGTATGTATGTATGTATGATGAGAGATTTAGTCATTTCTAATCAGATAATCAGATCCTGGTACAGGTATTTCTAGAAAGATAAAACGGTGTTTTCATCTTGGGTACTTTACTTTCTGTTTAATGATGGTATGGCTGTTGGCAGTCAGGGTATTACAGAATTGATTGAATGCTTATCAGCCAAAGCAGATTCATAGTGCCAATACAAAATGTACAATGCAGCTCTTTTACCCCTTTAACCAAGACATAATTTTCTTTTTTGAGTATCAATACAATATCACACAGCCAAGTCATGAGAAGAAAGAAAAATATCAATTAGGGGATTAGTTGATCCAATAGTCAAATGACCGAAGTAACAGCAGAAAAATTGAATGGCAGACAGTATCAAGAATTACTAATGAGATCTTGCAAGTGAAAGGGTTCAATTATGCAGACTTTTAGAAATGTGGCCCAGGTTTCTTCAGTTTGTTGATTTCTAGTACCACACACAATGTACAATTAATGTACCACCACAGTTAAACCTTTATTATACTACTATGAGTGACCAAGACAGAATTTCTCCTTACAATATCAATTCAAAATCAAGCAGACAAGTGATGAGAATGAACAAAAATGTCAATTAGGGGATCATTGGTCAATCCAATACCAGTTCAATCGCCCGAATTTAAATCGTACGCATGATATGGGCGACAGTACTTATGAGATATTTCGAGGGAAAGGGTTAAACTCTTTTTAAAGAATTTCTTAAAAAAAAAAAAAACTTAGTATTAACACACATGTAATAGTGCACTGTACTTACTCTAAATAAATATGCCACCTGTAACTTTGTACTCCTTAATATTCCTCAGCTTTCCTCCCAAAAGGCATGTGGAATTTCCCCCTTGTTGGACACCAACCTTTGTAAGTTTCAGTGGGGCTATAAGGTCCTGTTGCACATCTGGATCTGGATACCGCACACTCTCCAACAACTTCCCATCTTTATACCAGGAAATCCTCCTCAGTGAGGTGCAGTTCTCGTTTCCTCTTTTAGTTAGGTTGCAGAAGATTATGATGTCGTCGCCTGAATTAAGAACACTGGAATCTGTGACTTTCACACTGTTTGAATTTCATTTCCTGAAATGCAAGAATGTGTAAACAGTTACATGTAGGTGAAGATTATTGGCCAAGTGCTCAAGCATCAGGTGGATGGATTTTTCTGTTGACTAACAAATACATTTTGTATCCTTGTTGGAATGGAGATGGTTTATAGAAATATTTGTTGCATAAGGACTTTTATAAAAAGGTACTTTACCATTTAAGATGAGGGTATAACTTTTTCATGATCATTTAGCACTCACACCTCATGTAAACTGCATGTTCAAAGAAGTGAAAAATAACAGGAATGTTGACGTTAAACAATGGCAAGTAACCACACTACAACAGCTCATCCTATTCTCAGTGGTTTAAAGGAGATAGCAGTAGTGTTTTTCCCCCTCAAGAAGATGCCACTCTTCAGAAAAGTTACCACCACCTCTTGCATTTCCTCCTGTTTTCTGACAGTTTATTTTTACTCAATTCGATACTCAATGGATAGACACGACATACATAATAGACTTATGCTGTAAGAGTATGAAGTATTGAAATGTCATCTGTAATGCATAGACTTACTTGTAATAACGCTGACATAAAAGCCATGCTTCTTTGGTAAGCTTACATTTTTCGCAAAGGCATGGCACTCATAGCTTCCAAGATCACAGTACGGACTGTCATCATAAATTGTTACATTCTTCAAAGTCATGGTTGTGGACAATTTAATGTTTCCGCCTACAACGAAAGCAATTAATTTGTTAGCAGGAAGAGAAGAAAATGGCTTTGTACTGTACAGATGATAGAGGGGGAGGGGAGGGGTGGGGGGACCTGATCCCATTCCATGCGGAAATTGAAGTAAGATTAAAGCATCAAGTATCCGAAAAAAGGAAAACTTCAAATCTCTCCTGCCATGTGCGAGGTTTCAGGGAAATCTTGATGTTTGGTCAAACAGAAAGAAATAAAATTCACGGGTCACATATAATTCAGGGGGGAAATCATGTTTCAGCCTCGTTCATAAATTCCCAAATCATGCCTGCCTTAATCTGTGAAATTCGCACATCACATGGCCACCTAATTGCCTGTAATTGCAGTTTTGACTTGATCAATGCAATATTTATGACGATTTTCAGAATCCTGGTTTGGGAGTAAAGTCTGAGATCCAGAGGTTGTTTTGTTTTGTTTTGTTTTGTTTTCTAGAGCCAGATACATTATTTGTAATACAAAGATATACTCACCTATATTCTCTGTTCTTTGATTAAACAAAAATCTATCCCCTTCTAACTTTCTGTATCGGTTAAGATCATCTCTCCTATAGGACTCTATTCTCTCTGGTTGAAGTTCACCAGATGCATCAAATGCAATACAAGTAACGTTTGCTGAGGTGTACTCTAGTGGGTAGATATTCTCTGGGAAAGATTGTATAACTCCAAATCATGGTTTTCCTGGAAAAGAAAGAAAAAAAGAGAAAAAGAAAAAAATGTACATTTACATCTATTAAACTGCAGGAACTGCACATACATGTATACTAGTATCTAGAAATGAGAAACTGGCGTGCTTTTCTGCATGGGGCCGGACAGATGTTAATTTGAAGATGTAATAGATTTTTGCTCCTACTGTACCTTACGAAGCTGTAACGCACAATGTAACCATACCTAAGCTATCTCTTATTGATATATAAAAAATTGTAAGCCAAAGTGCACAAGTAGATCACTCTAAATAATTCACACTGTTTTTTGTTCGAAGTTCGAATAACGCGCATAGAAATTTTTAGATCATTCCGTTATCAGGTATTGTTATTTAGTAACTGCCCAAACACAGATCCAAAAAGAATAACATCGCAAGTTGTGTCATTTTCAATGATAATGGTATAAGACTGATAACTGGTATAAGAACATTCTACTGACAACAATCATTCACTTGACTCTGATGATGACTTCCGCACAGGTTGTCGAAACGTCAGTCACTGCCACCGACAACAGTCCTTCTCAGACTACACTCACCCGGACGATCAGACTACACCTTCACATGTTACCCCCGGGTTCAAACCATTTACTGCAAATAAACCTATGCAAGCCCTGAAGGTCACGCCAGAAAGACTGGATCAATTGCAGCGTAGCACAAGTCACGACGACACTCTGGGGACACTAAGAACTACAATTCTGACCGGATGGCCAATGCAGAAAGATGAAGTACCAATCAAGATCCGGGAGTAATGGTCTTACCGCGACAAACTATCAGTACACAATGGTGTTCTTTTCAAAGGCTCGAGTGTAGTCATCCCCGGCTAAGTTACTGAGACCTGAAGTCAAATCCAGAATTCTTTCCAGGCATTTAGGAGTAGAAGCTTGCCTGCGTAAAGCTAGAGACACTGTACTCTAGCGTGGTATGAATGCAAAAAGGAGTAACCAAATCAAACAATGTTCAATTTGCAACGAATTTCAAGCTAAAAATCAGAAGCTTCTAATGTAAAGCCATGAACTTCCTAACCGCCCGTGGAGTTGAGTTGCTGCTGACCAGTTCAGATTTCATGAAAAAGAATACATAGTGCTTGTTGACTACTACTCAGATTTCATGGAAGTACAAAAATTGGAGGAAAACACTTCCAGCTCCGTGATTGAATTCTTTTAAGGAACAGTTCAGCCGACACGGCATTCCAGACACACGCATTCCAGACACACTACTGACAACGCTCCTCAGTTTACAAGCCATGAGTTCCATCATTTTTCAGTCGATTAGGAGTTCACTCACGTATCGTCTACCCCGCATCATCACAGATCCAACGGAAAGGCAGAGTCTGCCGTGAAAATTGTCAAGTTCTTTGTTCAGAAAACCTCTCAACGACAACAAAGACTCGTATTTAGCCCTATCGAACCAACGCAACACACCAAAAGAGTCCCTCAAAGTAGCCCTGCACAGAGATTGGTGTCTAGACGCACCATAACCTTACTACCTTTAACTTCTAACCTACTGTACCCCAAGACTCCAGAAAATGTTAATGCAGAGCTTAAATTGAAAAAGCAAAAGGCTACGTGGTACCACGACCGCACATCGCGCGCCCTAACAGAATTACAAGTTGGGCAAGACGTAAGAGTGGCATCTCTTCAGAGGAATCAAAGGTGGAAAACCAGCACCTGTATTGAGAAGCTATCAGACAGGTCCTATGTAGTAAAAACTAGTTCAGACAATCATATATTCCGTCGAAATCGGGAATTTCTCAAGCCAACTGCACAACCAGCCGCAAAACAGCACAAACTAGTTGAAAGCAGTGACAGCCAGCTTTCAAGGAGTGTAAACCAGCCTTCAAAGCAAGAGGTCAACTCAGCTAATCATGAACCGAAGCCAATATTGACACCACAAACTGTTCCATTGAAGAAAACTCGTACCAGAGTTGTAAAGCCACCCTCGAGGTTCAGTGACCTTGTTGAGTAGTTTGTCGTATGAAAATTGACCTCAGCTTAAGCGAACTAGAAGTCTTCATCAGTTAGAAAAACTGACTATTGGACAGTAACTTTAATAAGGACCTTCGACTTTCAGTCCTGCATGAAGTTCCATTAAGTTGTACTCATTCCAATTACAAGACTTGCAAAAGCCCTGTATTGTTATTTCTTGTCACTACCTCCCTGAGTCAGGATTGGGTAATTTGCGCGCCTGCTGCCTTCCTTGGATGTGGTAGCCGTTTCTCAGGCTCCCTCTCCGGAATCGAACCCTGATTCTCCGTCACCCGTTGCAACCATGGTAAGCCACTACCTTACCATCGACAGTTGATAGGGCAGATATTTGAATGAAACATCGCCAGCGCAAAGGCCGTGCGATTCGATCAGTTACTATGATTCCCCACAACACCTGGCAGAACCCGCATTGGTTTTTACTCTAATAAATACATCCCTTCCGAAGACAGTCGGGACTTTTCGTATGTATTAGCTCTAGAATTACTACGGTTATCCAAGTAGTAAGGGTACAATCAAATAAACGATAACTGATTTAATGAGCCATTCGCAGTTTCACAGTACTAGTGCTTATACTTAGACATGCATGGCTTAGTCTTTGAGACAAGCATATGACTACTGGCAGGATCAACCAGGTAGCTATCCCATATCGGAGTCATTCAGACGCCAATAAGACGACTGACACTCACTCCGGGCACAAGCCTCTCCCACTAGCGGACGAGGCCGGCACTCTACACTCTTTCCAACGCTAAGCCAGCGAAAGGCCACCAAAGGATCGGGCCCTTGACTCGCTGCTCCCCCGTCAAGGCGTCCCCATCAGAAGGCGCCCGAGCCATCTGGCCTTCTCCCTCTTTTCGCCCAACGCAGACAAAACTCTATGTATGCCACGTCTTTTCCTACCCCGTGCCTAACCCTAGCATGCTGCCCCCCTAACAGAACCCTGCTTAGACTCCGAAGGTAGCATGAAGGAAAACACGACAGCGAAGGAACCCTTGCCTTCCGAAAATGCCTCTCGAATCTCTGGTCAATGACCATCTCGCACAATGAACCATCGCCACAGTTCATCTCATCTAATACAGTGAGACTTTTTTGGTTTCTTGCCCTCAACCCGGCTCGTACAATAGCGACTAACCCCTCATCATCGCTTTAAGAACACTCAGGCTGCTTGCTCGTACCGCGGGAACCGTATTTTCTGACGAACATGGCTTACTGACTCGCCGGTTCCCTCACTCACTATCACATGAGCTTTCACGAGTCCACCTGTCCCTATATAGTGTTTTGAACGTCTTTTAGGTTAACAACATGAGGATACTTAGCACCAACACCGTATCGAAAACCCTTTTCTTCCCCAACCCCAACAAAAAAGGTATCATCTGAACAGGCAGGGCAAGGCAACACTGATTTTGTATATTTCATCTCACTCGGACCCAATCCCACGCGGCCAGGCCCCTAGAAAGACCTTTTCTGCTAATAGAAAGCACCCCTTTTCTTCCCCAACCCAAACAAAAAAGGTATCTTTTGAACAGGCAAGACAAGAAAACACTGATTTTGTATATTTCAATTAACTCGAACCCAATCCCGCGCGGCCAGGCCCCTAAAAAGAACTTTTCTGCCAAGAGAAAGCACCCCTTTTCCTCCCCAACCCAAACAAAAAAGGTATCTTTTGAACAGGCAAGACAAGGCAACACTGATTTTGTATATTTCATTTCACTCGAACCAATCCCGCGCGGCCAGACCCCTAAAAAGACCTTTTCTGCCAAGAGAAAGCACCCCTTCTCTTCCTCAACCCAAACAAAAAAGGTATCCTTTGAACATGCAAGACAAGGCAACACTGATTTTGTATATTTCATTGCACTCGAGCCCAGTCCCGCGCGGCCAGGCCCCTAAAAATACCTTTTCTGCCAAGAGAAAGCACCCCTTTTCTTCCACAACCCAAACAAAAAAGGTATACTTTGACCAGGCAAAGCAAGACAACACTGATTTTGTATATTTCATTTCACTCGGACCCACTCCCACGCGGCCAGGCCCCAAAAAAGACCTTCCGTGCCAAGAGAAAGCACCTTTGAAAACTTTTACACGCCCATGTCAGGGCATTTTATACTTAAGCTTGACCCATTTCATATACTTTTTAGCATTTTCGCCCCCTCGCCCCAAATCCCACGCGGTCAGGGCTCCTCGAAGAGCCCTGACCACATTACGATGGAATAAATTATAGGTTTATAATAAATTACTGGGTTTAAGTGCCTTGAGACATTTTACTATCCGTAACCCTAACCGTAAGGGGTTAGGGTTACGGGTTACCATGGAATAAATTACGGTAACCTAATAAATCACTGGATGGAAGACCTTAGAAAAATTTTTAGTAACCCTAACCCTAACTCTAAAGCGTTAGGGCTAGCGATAAATTACGGTCAAGCGTCGCACCTTTTTCTAAATTTTTGTCCTTTTTCTAAATTTTGTTTGTCATCTCCTTTTCAATTTAAACACATTTCATTTATGTTCATATGTTTACTTTTGGAAGTTAGCTTACCCCAAAAGAAGGGAGATGTTACGATAAGTTGTCCTACGTCACTTGTCACGTTATGTTTTTCCTTATTTGGTTATGAATAAACCGGTCCGATTGGTTTATTCATTACTATTTTAACCTTTTTCACATGTGAAAACAAGACGTAAATTCGAGCAATTTAAATGATAATGAATAAACACTTGGCGACGCGCTGTCTGGCTGGTCAAGACTTTATTTACCCACGAAATATTCATTACAGGTGTTAGCGACCTGAAATTCAGCTTTTAATTTCGAAAACAGTTAGAAAAAAAAATCCTTTCCCCGAAAATAATTTGTCCAGTCTAAGTTTATCCTTTAAAATACTTTTACGAGTTGCTACCACAGACTATGATTTATTCATCGTTAATTCAACTTCACGTGCAGATTGTTATCTCCTGTTCATATGTCATTCGCGCACACCTTGTTTTTCATCAAACGTTTTCAGAGTTGACCAAACATGCAGAAACTTAATAAAATCGCTTGGGTTTTTCTTCGCCTTCACAATTGAAAAAAGTTCCGTTATCTTGAAAGAACACAAAGTGACAGCCAATATTTGCAAAGTGACTGATCGACGAAAAGCGTTTGTTTTGTTTTTCTTGCGCGTTCATGTGGCATCTGCTTAAAGGCAACTAATACTATTGAAATTATTACGTAGTCATTAAATAAAACTTGTTTTATAAATGATTTGAACAGGCCACTAGTTAACATTAAACGTATAAGTCGTTTTTTGACCAGCCTTTGCCGTTGTAAAGGGCAGTACTGTGCGAGACTTGAGGGTACATATATCAAATGCTAACAGCATTTCGTGATGCACGCAATGCATTAAGGCTGGTTTTCACTAGCGACGGAGTCGTAGTTGGAGTCGTAATCAGAAGCGTGGAGCGATACGATCTTGTGAAAATCAAACCGACGGAGTCGGAAGCAGAACACCGATTCTGCCTATGACTCCGTCGCTTACGATCTAGTGAAAACTGCATTGTCGGAGTCGGAAGCGGAAGCGGAAGAATAAACCAATCACAATGCTCGATTCCAGGCCCGCAAAAGTACAAATTTTGGCGCCAAAGACAACATGGCGAACGAAGAGCAACTTGTGCTTTGGCTCTTAGTAATCATTATTTTGCGCTGGCAGAGACAATAGAAGAATAATATCGCTCGAAAAGTAAAAAGTGATTTTGGGTTCGCGTTATCTATCGACGTGGAGCAGCTTTGGGAGAATATGCTAACATCGTCAGCGAACTACGACTTGGCGATCGTGAATTCTACTTTCGGTAGGTCTCGAGTATTTTAACTTTTAATTCCGTAATTTTACAGTCAGGCTTATAAGTTTAAATCTGTTACGGCTATTTGTGCATCTTGGAAAGATTATAAATGCATATTTCACGCCATTTAGACATATACGCATGATGCCAGAGCGCTTTGAGCACTTACTGAGTTTGGTTGGACCGCGAATTACCAAAACAAACACAAGGATGAGAGAGGCTATCAGTGCAGCTGAAAGACTAACACTGACGCTCTGGTATTTGGCAAGTGGTGATGATTAACAGAGCCTCAGCTTCTCATATAGAATTGGCAGAACAACTGTGAGTCACATTATCAAAGAGACACTCCATGCTATTTGGCTGGCATTGAAGGATAAATATGTAGGCCCACCTAAATCCGCCAGCGACTGGAAGAACATTTCAAAAGACTTTGAATCTACCTGGCATCTGCCACACTGTATTGGGGCGATTGATGGGAAACATATAGCAATGCAGTGCCCCCAAAACAGTGGTTCTTTGTATCGCAACTACAAAGGATGGTTTAGTATTGTACTATTGGTTGCGTGCGATGCAAGTTATAGCTTTACTTTAGTTGATATTGGCTAATACGGTAGTACAAATGACAGCAGTGTCATTAACAACTCTGAAATGGGAAGAGCCTTTGAGGATGCGTCCATATCAATACCCGAGCCAGACCGTCTTTTGGGGTGCAACCTACCTCTTGTCCCCTATTTCCCGGTAGGTGATGAAATCTTTGCACTTAAACCCTGGCCGTTGCGTCCCTATCCAGGAAAGAATATTAAAGAGGACCAAAGTATATTCAATTATCGTTTGTCTAGAGCAAGGAGAGTATTGAGAGCTGCTTTGGGATCCTTGCGGCAAGATGGAGGATCTTTCGTAGAGCAATTCAAGCAAAAGTTGAAACAGTGCAGAAAATTGTACAAGCAACCGTTGCTTTGCACAATTATCTCAGGCAGACAGATACTGCTTGTTACTGCCCAGATGGCTTTGTGGACAGCGTTGATGGCTCAGGAAATATTCTAACAGGAGAGTGGCGCAGAATCACTTCAGCTGATGAAGGGTCCGGTGCTCTTTGCAGCTTACCCCACGCAAGAGGATCAAGATATCGTAATTATGCTATGGAAGTGAGAGAGGCCTTGAAAGCTTCTGTTAACTCAGAGCAAGGTGCAGTTTCCTGGCAATGGGAATACATACGTTGAAGAGGTCCCATCCGTGCACTCTAGAATATTATTGAAATACACTGTGTCAGATCTATTTAATGTATTAATTAGCTTATTCATGCTGTAGATCTTGTATTACATTTCAGTCTCTTTTCCTTTAACAAATCCATCTCATCATTTAAGTCCCCCATCACTTCTAAGCACCATACTTCACCCCCCCCCCCCCCACCGAAAAAAGATCTATCAGAAAGTTATAACCAAATACTCTCAACAGTAATTCATATATAGTGTTGGGAGGATTGAGGGCATTCTAAACTTAACAGAAGGTTTGCCATAACTGATTCACCAAAATGGACACACTAGAGCAACATTCAAAATACAATCAAGGCTGGAGAATTGTTTAGATTCATTGTTTATATTCATAGAATGCTGATTTTAGAGCAAGTAAGACATTCATTGACTTGGTGCAAAAATGGCTCCAGGTAAGCAAGGTCACATGGGGTGTTTTGCATCAACATAAAAGAATCAAAGTATATTTTACACTAAGTACTTGCTTTTGCACTGGGTGTAGTTTACAATATGTTTACCACAGAGAGCACCTAAACTTGATTCAGTTTGAAGGATTACCCTTCTTCCTTTCATATTTATGGAAAAATAAAGTCTAGTAATCGATGAACCTATTTATAATGTAAAACAATGTTCAGATTTGTTTCAATTTGAAACACAATATTTGATATCTGCATTTTGGCAACAACTTTTCGCTCCGGTGCTATCTGTCGCATTTGGGAAGCTATCCAGCCACCAAACAGTTTATCTTCATCTTTGAAGTATGGTGTTTTCTTCTGCCCAAGCTTTTCTCCTATCGATTGCAGAACTTGCACCTCTGCATTTGCAACATCCTGATTTCTTCCTGCACTTTTTCTTTTCATTTGTAATTTGGGCGTTCTTGTCGGTCGAAAATTATTAGCTGCATGATTGTCAGCATCACTGGTTGTTGTCTCAGTTGTATTAGATTTGCCATCTACATTCTGGGTATCGTCATCTTCTGACCCCTCATTTCCTGAATCAATGGTAATGAAATTACAAGATGTTTTTCTGGGTTTATAGAATGGATCAAGCCAAGTCAGGTAGAAAAATATATCTTCAGCCTCATCCTTCACTTTAGATACATCTTCAGAACCAGTACCACTAACTTTGACTTGCTTTAATTTCTTCCTATCACGGGTGTATCTGGTTCACAGATTAGTGAAATACGTTTTGGCCCCCTCCCCTAAAAATAAGGGAATATGTTAGGCCAAAAATTCTGTGATCTGAAATACCCTATCTCAATGTTGGCATAACTGGCATAATTTTGTGTCTATTTTTGGTTTCTTTTTTTCTTTAATGACTATTAAATTCTTCTATAATACAACTTTCTCTCTAGGTAAATATAGATATAAAATATAGGTAAATATAGATATTTAAATATAGATATAAATAATACAAACACTAGTATGTGCTAACCACATTTCCCCACAAATTATAATAATTGTGATTTGATAACTTACAGTCTTGCTACCAAAACATGCATTTTTTTAATCATTCTGTTGTTGGAGGAATGTACCAGTAAGTGCAAGAATCAAACATTTAGCAGGATTGTGCAACAAGTTAAAACCTCTTACAGTACGGTGGCGAAGTTTGGATGGCAGCCTTTCGCTTTTGTAATTAAAACATACCTGATGGAAGCCCTGCTATCTTTGCTACATCTTCCCATGCGTTCATTTTCTTATTATTATCTTTAAAGTCTTAGCATGATTTATCGTAAAGTACTGGGAAACGTCTCACCGCCTCTGCAATTTTTTCGTCTAAAGAAGCCGCCATGTTCTTTTTCGAATTGTACTCGGAGGACCTGAGAACAAGTATTGTGATTGGTTTATTCTTCCGATTCCGCTTCCGACTCCGACCATGCAGTTTTCACTAGATCGTAAGCGACGGAGTCATAAGCGGAATCGGAAAAAAATGGAAACGTTCTGATTCTTCCGACTCCGATTCCGTCGGGCTTATGACTCCGCTTACGACTCCGTTTTACGATTTTCACTGGGTCATAAGCGCTCTTACGACTCCGACTACGACTCCGACGCCGACTCCGTCGCCAGTGAAAACCAGCCTTTAAAGGGCGATTTATTTGCAATACCTCTGCTTTATGAGTTACCTTTCCAATATTGCTCAGACGATCTGTGTCGGTGAAATGTTCCGACATCATGTTCGATCATAATAAGAAATTGGCCGGACATATTCAAAATTTTGTCGGACAATGTCCGATGACCGACTGTTATTTCCAGCTCTGCATTCAGTAAACCGGCATGTTTTTGTCGCTTTCCTCCCAAGTTTTATTTGCACAATGAGATTTGTTTTGGAAGCTCTCGCATGACAAGTAAAGTTTCTTCGTAGCTACCACTATATTATTATAGGGTTCTTAATACACATTACCCTTACCTTGAGCATTCACTGTTGCAAAAATAGTGAGGAACAGAGGAATAATCTTTTCTTATACGGCCATGATGTTCGCCGCACCTAAAACTATCTTTCAGCTTTTCATTAACCTCGGCACCAGGTGAAACTCCCGGCAGACTTGAATCTGAGGCTGTTTGACGCAACAGGCCTCTGCGGGAGTGTGTTGTCGTCTGAGTAATAAATATATATGTGCGTTCGTTGGAAATACGAATACTTTATTCTAGAGGCGAGAATCTTTAAATTGCACTGATGTAGTCGCGATAAAATCCATCGAGATAAGTCTTTTCTTTTGTAAGGAGGAAAAGATCTCGCCCAAGAAAACTCACAAACTTTTGATTTAAAGTAAAGGAAATGTTAACAGAAGCGTACAAATTTAACTGACATGCATAAAGCGAAATAGAGTCTGGATATCCACGTTGAACGTACCCTACGGAAACTACCCTCGAGCTTGGGGTAATGATCATAAAATGTCGTTAATTTACAAATCGTAATATTTGAGACCTCTCGTTATCAGCAATTTATCATGATGACGTGACAACAAGCTCGTGCAAGCCCTGCGTTTTCCTAATATGGCATATGAAGTCCATTGCAACACTAGGTCGTCGTGACTTTTTTTATTTCTCAGAATCCGACTGCGTTTTGAGCGAGTCGGGCTTGGAGATTTTCCTCTCTGATTTTTGCGAAGTTATTTAAAATCAAGGAGAGTGACAAAGAGAGCTGACCGAAAATGGCCTCAATTCAAAAAGGTTAGTGGAATTTTGTACTGTTATTGCCGATCTTTTTCTTTTTTAAGTTAATTTTTTTGCTGAAAGAAAACTTTTTTCTCCTCATTAATTGCACGTTTGGTTTTTTTTTTCTCAGGAGAGATCCAGGCTACTAAAGAACAGGTAAATTTAACATTTGTGCAGTTTGTCGTGACAGGCTGAAGTATCATTTCCTACAGCTTTTTAATTGAGATAAGGCTCCAGCACGTCAGTTTCTTGTAATTCTAGTGCGCTTGCATGCAGATACGTGTATTGCGTGTTCCAAGCACATCCGTATCGAATAGCAGCTGTGGTCTTTTGTTTCCTGTCACGAATCACTAGTGATGGTTAAAGATTGTAATCGGATTATATTCGGTCATTTTCGTGTCGAACAAGGGAAAGCAGTCAACGCTAGGGAAATAAGTGTCGTGCACAAGTCTTAGTTCACGAATTAAGAAACAATGATGAATGTTTGACAGAATGAAAGAGTGGGAACTTAACACCATTCTTACCGCCATTTCTAAAGTGTACGAGAAGGTTATGTTTGACCAGCTGTACGGCGCTTTCCATGAACATCTTTCTCCGAATCTGTCTGGGTTCTTGAGGAAACACTCTTTTTGCACCGCACTCTTGAAGATGACTAAGGACTGGAGGAGAAGCATTTACAAAAGGGAGGCAGTTATAGCCGTGGCAGTGGACCTGTCCAAAGCATTTGATTCTATTAACCATAACCTCCTATTGGCTAAATTAAAAGCGTATGGCTCCTCTTCGTCTGCATTAAACTTGATTTCTTCTTATTTGTTGGGGCGAAGACAGCGAGTTAAGTTGTCCGGTGTTTGCTCCAGCTACTCAGAAGTAATGGTGGGCGTTCCCTAAGGGTCCCTCCTCGGACCGCTGCTGTTTAACATTTATATAAATGACTTGAACTACGCCATACCGGATGTATCTCTGAGGTTATACGCCGACGACACAACTATGTATGCCTCAGACGTCTCGCCCATGGTTCTCGAATTTGTAGTGAATAATGGTCTTGAGCGGTTATCATCGTGGTTTCGAGAGAATCATCTGGTGATCAACAACACAAAGACGCAAGCAGTACCCATTGATTCCTGTAAGTAAACAACTCACACAACCTACGTGGCGAACTGATTCTTGTACAACCCAGAGGCAACGTTACTAAGCATGGGCTGAATACTTTCTGGTACTTTGGTCCAAAAATCTCGAACTCTTTAAATAATGACTTAAGAACTTCACGAACACTAAAAGAGTTTGTAACACGTATGAGGAAAATTACTTTTGACGTATGTAATTATACCCTTTGTAGCTCTTAGACTTAATGTAATTCTTACTCTGGATGTAGTTGTAGTACCCTATCTTTTCAGTAGCATGTATATAGTTATATTAGTTATTCAATAATGTTATTAATTGGTTGATTAATTAATTAATGAGTTAACCTTATATTTTACTTATCATCTCTGAACTTTTATTGTAACTTTTTAGTGTTATATTTTCATTTATTTTCTACTCTATTCATTAGCTATCTAAGCTAGGTGCCTGACAAGCTCCATAAATTTCGAGAATAATTAAATCTACTACTACAATCTACTACTACCACTACAGTTACGACCTGGCCATACACAGCTCTGTCATTGAGACACTGCCATCTATCAAAATACTTGGCATTGAATTTGATAGTATGCTATCTTTCAAGGATCACATTACTAAACAGCTTCAAAAGGTATACGCTAAAAGTGGCGCACTTAGGAGAATCAGGCGTTTTGTCCCTGGCAATGTTATGTTATGGCTCTATAGTACTTTCATTATCCCTCATTTTGAATACTGTTGCCCCCTCTTTCTTGGATTGGGGAAAGTGCAAGCGACTCGGCTAGAAGATGCCAACTATTATATTCTTAGATCACTGCTAGGTTATGTCAGGTCTACCCTTTATGATGAATTGCTGCGAATCTTGAATATGGAAACGTTAGACCAGAGAAAGAAATAACAATCCCTTATTCTGTTATATAAATGTTTGCATAACGACGGTCCCAAATATATCAGAGATTTTTGTAGTTTTAGGGAAAGTATGTACAATCTGAGAGGAACCGGTATTAATCTTTGCGCACCTAAATGAAATCTACATTATATAAAAAAATCTTTCACTTCTATGTGTACACAGCTGTGGAATGGATTACCTAAAAGTGTAAAACTGGCCAAAAATATCAACCTTTTTAAGAAGCTGTTGAGAATATTGAAACTTTAGCTGCTTCTCCATTTTATACTTGTATTTAAGCGACTCTCAATTTCATTGTACAAAATTAATTTTTAATCTTAATTTTAAATCATTTAAGCTATTGCCTCACCATTTTATACCTGTATTTAAGTGACTTTGAATTTAACTTTACAGACTTAAATTTTAATATTAATTGTTAGTTATTATAATTTCTAATCAATTAGGTTTTGACAGTATGTATTAGGTTTTTTAGATTCTTAATCTTAGAGGCACGTACGTATTTTGAACGAGCTCTATGAGCTCCTTGACGCTACGTGGGTAAATAAACTATTAATTGATTGATTGATTGATCATTGCACTAGGCTGAAAAGGATTCATGACCAAAAAAAAACAAAATTTGTGCGCTGATTGAAAAAAATTAAAAGTTACCGAGCGGAATACGAAAGGAAAGACAGGATTATGGAGGTAAATATTGATCAATGTAGTTAAGAATTTACTTTCATCGAGGTTTGCAAACTCAAATAATTAAGGTGCGTACGCTAGTCTTGTTTCTAAGACTTTAATAAACGAGGCGGAATGTCAGGTAATGCTTTTGCGCGCGAACAAAAGGCATGACGTGAAAGGATCTGGCTCTAGATCGAGTTAATCTGTGTCACAGTCCTAATCCATTACTTTTAGGCAAATAATAAAGGTAAAAAAATTGATAAAAAACAGTTAAGGTTGTTTACCCTCTCCTTAGGAAACAGATTCAAGTATACTCTGAAACAATCGTACTAAACTATGTCTTAAATTCCTTCAGTATTACCTGTTTAGACCGACATGGAAAGAAAAGTAAACTTTAGAGGGTAAGAAAACTTTTCTGTTCTTTAGGCAAAATTCAGAGTAAAGAATAGAAAGGAAATATTGCTAATAGGATAGCCCTTCAATACCATGTATTTGCCAAATGATTATATGTCAATTTAGGGTCATTCATCGAATTTTTTGTTAGTAAAGTCCTATCGTTTTTATACGATAAACAAAATGATACATATTGCCTTCACTCGTGAGTCAATGAGTTGAACATTCGAAGAGAAATTCCATTGTTGTCTGTTTGAAATCTGAAAGCTTTGTTTTTTAACACAGATCTGTCTTCTAATTTTAGGACAACTGAATTGCCCCTACAGAAGATGAGAAGCTTCCTAATCTACTCACTCCGAAATAAGTCTAAATTCACATTCTCCTTTTCGTTTTTGAGTGTAATTCCATAAAGGATTTTTTTTTTTTTTTTTATGCGAACTGGTGAGATACCAGGGCAAGTTTTTCAAGATGTTGATAAAATCTTGATAATTTATTTTTGCCTTTCAAACGTCATTGGGTAATGACATCATCA
Organism: Stylophora pistillata; assembly: GCF_964205215.1. Taxonomy (NCBI): domain Eukaryota; kingdom Metazoa; phylum Cnidaria; class Anthozoa; order Scleractinia; family Pocilloporidae; genus Stylophora; species Stylophora pistillata. The sequence continues at coordinate 32,013,725 of NC_142523.1, forward strand.
CTTATTAATGTTAGTTCACTTTACTTCTTGATACTTTTTTATCGCAAGAGTCGTTTTTGTAGTCTCCCATATTTCATCTGAGGCCAGAACTTAAATGCTTTTTCTACCTTCGTTATCCATGTCCTCTCTCTTGTTACCCTTGGACACGCCCACAACTTATTGGTCCAGCTCTAAAACAAGAGAATGGTAAGAAGTCTTGGTGAGCATGTAACTGAGGGGTGAGGCGTAAACATCAAGGGATGAACACGACGGGGCGAGGGTCTTGCATATTTACACGTCTCAACTTTTCGATGTTTTATTTCCTTGGAAATTTTGCGCGGGAAATTAGCACCTGGTCATAAAAGATTCATCTCGCTGCGCATGCCTTACAATTTACTGCTGCGTTTTGTGCTCCAAAGGTGAACACGGTGAATATAAAAGAAGGAGACCCATATGATGCCATTGCCCATATCCAGAATAACTTTCCTTTACATTTTGATGGAGAACAAAATCCTCCACTGCCAGTCTTGTGAGTACCACCTCGACCAAACTAATCTACGATCTCCTTTCCCTCCCTCGAGGGTGTTTATTGGATAGATCCAATCGGTGGCTCCCAGTCTAACACGTTTCGGGTTTACTGCGACATGAGGGCTGATGGAGGAGGCTGGACTCTAGTTTGGAGTTATACGTTCACCAACTGCAATGTTTTTACAAGTGTTACAAACGTTGTGACACCAAGGCCACACTGGCCAGCACACGGCTACTATGGCATATGAACAACAGCTCCACTGAATGAAACAGATTATAACGCCGTGAACTTCTCACTCTGCAAACAACTCGGCAGACAGGTCCTCATCAAGAGCAACACAAACAACTGACTGGTGTGTCATCCGGGAACAGGCAACTTGGTTGATTGGCAGGAAGGTAACGTCAACTGTCGAATTGTCAAGCATGTGACTAACACATGTAAGGACAATTTGCCGCCATCAGTGCCGCGACTTGAAATAGTGAAAGGAGTAACGGTATGCTACGATGAGAACCCTTATTCCCTTATCTATTACCGCTTCGACTCTAGCGATACGACTGGCTGGCTTGTCAATGATCCTTGTGGAGAAGAGTGTAACAATCATGTAAAAAATGCGCTTAATCCATCCGGGAACATTTATGTTCGTATCTAATAAATCTTATAGTTTTACGAGGCCTTGTTCACCTAGCGAAATGGCGATTAAAGTCATCAAAAAAGTGAGGTGGCATTAAGGCAACTGCATCGACTATTTTAACCCCTTTACTCGCACGATCTGTGGAGGCGCGGTGACCTCATGGTTTGTACGCTCGACTCTGGATCGAGTGGTCCGGGTTCGTGCCCCGGCCGGGACATCGTGTTGTGTTCTTAGGCAAGACACTTTACTCTCACAGTGCCTCTCTTCACCTAGGTGTAGAAATGGGTACCGGTAAATTTAATGCTGGGTGTAACCCTGCGATGGACTGGCATCCCATCCAGGGGGGAGTAGAAATACTCCTAGTCGCTTCATGCTACAGAAACCAGAGTTAAGCACCGGCCTAATGGGCCACTAGGCTCGTAAACAGACTTTACCATACTCCCACGATCTGATGGTAAATTCTCCCCTGTAGCTGTTACACGTTTCCCTGTGTAATAGTTACAAGAATTTGGAGTTAGATCAAGATGAAAACATCTTCCTGATAAGTTTGGTATTTTCATTACCTGTTTGCTGGATAACATTTGAATAGAATAGGGAAATTAAAAGTTACCTGTTAATCAGTTCTTGGGTTTTGAGGGTTGAACTTTTGTATACGCTGATTGCAATCCCATAATGACAATACATGCTACTTATTTGTTTGAAAATAACGGGAAAATCAAGCAAATGTGAATGGTGTCTCTTAAGGGCTGCATCGTTGCTACGGTAACCGTTCTGTAAGGAAAATTATAATAAGAGAAAACTTATATCGATGCTAAACCAACAAACCATTGGGAAATTGGAGCGCTTCGAAATTTAAATATTCTATGAGGGTTTTGGACACCAGAAAGGAAGTTGGAGTGTATTGGGACATAGCAGTGGGGAGGGAGGGGAGGGTAATAATAATAATAATAATAATAATAATAATAGTAATAATAATAATAATAATAGTAATAATAATAATAATTTAATATTTATATTGCGCAAATTAACATGTAGATATCATCAAATGCACATCACAACACTTTTCGGGGGACTTTGGCTGGACTGCATCAGCAGTTTACAAACAATCGAAGGAAACTTATTTGAAGATGCCCCCTCTCCCCAATTCCCAGTAAACAGGCCAGACCACATCGCAGTAATCTCGTGAGTGGGTTTTTTAACGTCCCCTGCCTAACCAAATTAACTAATTACTAGATCCAGGAGACGGGACCTACGGTTTATTCGTCCTTATCCGAGAAGACTAGAATGTCTCTCCATTTCTTGATATTATATAGAAAGGCAGCGCATTCTCCTCAGTTATTTTAAGACCTGGAGTGTTGGTCCGGCCGGCGCTCGAACCATCGACCTCGACCTCCCGCACACCAGTCTAGCGCTCTAACCAACTGAGCTAACCGGGAGGGTCAGTGAATATCAAGTCAAGCATTTGGCCCTGCTCAAAATTCTGCCTCAGAACTTACAATACAATACTTTTTAATAGATAGTTTGAGTCTTCCATCTTACATCATCGACACTTTCTATATGAGAGGTGCTTAAAATTAATAGATTTTCTGTCGTATTAAAAATTCTGATTATATCACTGTAATTTTGGGGAAAAGATTTGACATGCTGATGACTCATGGAAAAATCCCCAAATTATTAGTATAAAGTTGAATATAAAATCATTCTAACTCACACTTTACCTTTAAAAATATTTGAATCAAGGGATCTTTTGTGATATTAAGAGTTTGACGGGACTCAAAAAAGTCAGAGATGTTAAAGAAACCCAGCGATATTTAACAATTATTCCACGAGCACGCGTTGGATATGAGATGATAGATAGCCAACAAACCCAAGTAGAATAATTGTTTTATTAAAAACGCTACATTAAATGATTAAATTTTATTACATTTTTAGCTCCCTTTCAAATTTAAGCTTATGCGTACGTTTACCATATCGTAGTTTATGGTATATTGGCTACTCTACCACAATGGCTAAGCCAATGAAAAGTCTTGAATTGCATTATCCAATGATCCAGTTTTTAATAATTAGAGATATCTATAACTTTTGAGGTCATCAGCCTCGAATTCCACACTTATGGCAAGCAAAAGAAGTTTAAAATATGATAAAGATCAACGGTTCAAAACACATTTAAGCGTAATTTTTCTCTCTGGGATGAAGATGACTAAACATCATAACAAATCAAGTGAATTTAATTAATAGTTGTCAGTAAAACAATTGATATAGCCTGCAGGGTGCAGCTATTTAGAGACGTGATTTATGTGTTTGGTGTCGAAGTCAGATTAGCTTTCGCTTTCGTGTTCATCAGGTGCTTTTTTGATCACGGAGAGCAGCCTCTACTGTTTATCACAAAAGAAGTACTACTATCTTGTTATGAGGTGTCTGAAAGTTTAACAACGGTAAGATTACTTTATTTCAGTTACACCTAAGGATAACCAAAACTACAACTGCTTTCAAGCGAGGTTAAATTAGTTTAAATTAGACCAAAAAACTTTCCATCCTAAGATGGATGTGATACTCGCTTTAAAAGATTTGACGACTGTTTGGAGAAGAAAGATTAGCCAGCTCAGCAACAAAGTGAAGTTTCACCACGCTTTCTTGTCCCATCCTTGAAATATTGTTTTGTGAAAATGTAAGTGATGCTATTTTGATACGCTTCACGATTTTATGACAAGATTTACTGAGTGTATCAACTTATCGGATGAACTCGAATGACTATGGAAAATAATTCTGATAAAGGCTTGAATAGACTGGGAAAAGTATATTTTCTTTGCCGATAATAATCAAAGTGCTGTCCCCGTTCCGATTTCAAATTTTGCAACTATTATGATCCACCTCAATTGTAATCCTTGAGTGATCACAAGCGAGTTTGCTTCAAGTCTCATCAAGTGAACGAAGCGAACTGCAGCCAAAAATATTTCAACGATACGTGACTTGCTCGGGCTCTTAGTGCAGGTTCCCTCGCAACACTATTCAGCTCTTTCCTTCGCGCTTACATCAAGCTAATCGAATCTGCGGTTGTCGTGTCAGTTTTGCGCTTTGTTATTATTCATGTATGCAGACTACGAGAAGAACGTCCATATTCTCCTTGCGTCGGTTTTTTTTTTTTCTTACTTATTCTCTTTCCGATTGCCTAACGCACACATTTTTTGTTTCAGTGTTTCTATTTGTATATGTTGGGAGAAACCACTGGCATCGATTTCATGTGAATCACATTTGGAGGTAACTATCACTTAATGATAATGAAAATAATGACTATTATTTTACATATATAGCGCATTACGATGCGCTGTACAATAGTCTATAGGGATGGTATAATAGCTACTGATACATAAGGAACTTTAATATAATGTGGAACAGGGAGGGAGGGGGGGTTGGGTAAGCTCCATCTTACCCCCCTTCTCACTTTTTACGCTAAGTAAGGTTATTACAACCACGTTAACGAAGAATTTTCCAGACTCTTTTTAAGCGAGAGAACTTTGAAAAATAATTAAGATTAACGTGTCAAGCACATCCTAGTGTTGTTTTGCTGCGGACAGATAATGACCAAGAATCAAACCAATTTGCTACATCAAATTATTAAATTTATTACATTTTTAGCTCCCTTTCAATTTTAAGCTTATGCGTACGCTTACCATATCGTAGTTTATGGTATATTGGCTCATATACCATAATGGCTAAGCCAATGAAAAGTCTTGAATTGCATTATCCAATGATCCAGTTTTTAATAATTAGAGAGATATCTATAACTTTTGAGGTCATCAGCCTCGAATTCCTCACTTGTGGCAAGCGAAAGAAGTTTAAAATATGATAAAGATCAACGGTTCAAAGCACATTTAAGCGTAATTTTTCTCTCTGGGATGATGATGACTAAACATCATAACAAATCAAGTGAATTTAATTAATAGTTTTCAGTAAAACAATTGATATAGCCTGCAGGGTGCAGTTATTTAGAGACGTGATTAATGTGTTTGGTGTCGAAGCGAGATTAGTTTTCGCTTTCGTGTTCACCGGGTGCGTTTTTGATCACGGAGAACAGCCTCTATTCTTTATCGCAAAAGGAGTACTACTATCTTGCTATGACGTGTCTGAAAGTTTGACAACGGTAAGATGACTTTATTTCAGTTACACCTAAGGATAACCAAAACTACAACTCCTTTCAAGCGAGGTTAAATTAGTTTAAATTAAACCAAAAAACTTTCCGTCCTAAGATGGATGCGACATTCGCTTTAAAAGATTTGACGACTGTTTGGAGAAGAAAGACTAGCCAGCTCAGCAACAACGTGAAGTTTCACCACTCTTTCTTGTCCCATTCTTGAAATATCGTTTTGTGAAAATGTAAGTGATGCTATTTTGATACGCTTCACGATTTTATGACAAGATTTACTGAGTGTATCAACTTATCGGATGAACTCGAATGACTATGGAAAATAATTCTGATAAAGGCTTGAATATACTGGGAAAAGTATATTTTCTTTGCCGATAATAATCAAAGTCCTGTCCCCGTTCCGATTTCAAATTTTGCAACTATTATGATCCACCTCAATTGTAATCCTTGAGTGATCAAAAGCGAGTTTGTTTCAAGTCTCATCAAGTGAACGAAGCGAACTACAGCAAAGAATATTTCAACGATACGTGACTTGTTCGGGCTCTTAGTGCAGGTTCCCTCGCAACAGTATTCAGATTTTTCATTCGCGCTTACATCAAGCTAATCGAATCTGCGGTTGTCGTGTCAGTTTTGCGCTTTGTTACTATTCCTGTATGCAGACTACGAGTAGAACGTCCATATTCTCCTTGCGTCTGTTTTCTTTCTTACTTATTCTCTTTCCGATTGCCTAACGCACGTATCTTTTGTTTCAGTGTTTCTATTTGTGTATGTTGGGAGAAACCACTGGCATCGATTTCATGTGAATCACATTTGGAGGTAACTATCAGTTAATGATAATGAAAATAATAACTATTATTTTACATATATAGCGCATTACGATGTGCTGTACAACAGTCTATCGGGATGGTATAATAGCTACTGATACATAAGGAACTTTAATATAATGTGGAACAGGGAGGGAGGGGGGGGTTGGGTCAGCTCCATCTTACCCTCCTTCTCACTTTTTACGCTAAGTAAGGCTATTACACCCACGTTAACGAAGAATTTTCCAGACTTTTGTTAAGCGAGAGAACTTTGAAAAATAATTAAGATTAACGTGTCAAGCACATCCTAGTGTTGTTTTGCTGCGGACAGATAATGACCAAGAATCAAACCAAAGTGAATTCAATAGTAGTCAGTAAAACAATTGATATAAAACCTGCAGGGTGCAGCTATTTAGGGATGTAAATAATTTGTTTTGCCTCAAGGCCAAAGAAGCTTTCGCTTTCGAGATCATAGAGTGTTTTGTTGACTAGTTTTTGTTGACTGAAAGGAGCCTATATTCTTTATAGCCAATGATAAATCACCACCTCACGAAAAGTTTCCAAAACTTGACAGCAATAAGTACCTTAATTTCACTTAAATGAAAGTTATGAGAGGCAGATAAAACTCTTTTCAAAGGAAAAATACTTCCTAGAGTTCCTATATAGGAGGAGAAGGAGCCTCATGAGACCGTAACAAGATGAAATTTGACCGTGATTTCTTCCATCTTCCTTAGCACAAATTCCCATAAATCAGTAAAAATGTTGTTGATGTTATTTTGATATGCTTTGTAATTTCCTAATCTTATATTCTGAGTTTATCAACTCAACAAAAGAACTCCTATGTTTGGTTGGACACCAAATATCAATACTTCAAAGCAGGTTGCTTGTTACTTCAAATGGATTTCTTAGCTCAAGTTAGAGAAAGTCTTTACCAGCTTTATTTTCAGTTTACTTCTTCCTTTAATTCAAGTTGACTTTTCTTCAACGATCAAATTTTGTTTGGGCGAGTGCAACGAAACGTAATCAGGAAAAGTGAACTTTTTCCACTTAATTGACCTAACCGAAAAAGCCTGTCTTCATTACCTCAGCAAAACAAAAGCAGTTCAAATGGCCCGTTGATATGACGTCATGATCATTTGATCAACGCTTTACAAGTATTGTGCGGCCTTCCATATAAAATCTCTCGAAGTGTCTTTGAAATTTCTTTATCGTCTTCTGGATATATAAGCCTCCTCTGAAGTCAGCCGCGAATTGTCGACACTTAAGTAGAGCGATAGGAGTTAGAAAGATAAGTTTTCTTAATGGGTCAAAGCACATCAAAAGTGTCATTTTGCAGCGCCAGATTATGGACGAAAAACCGCAACAAAGGGGTTTTCAGTCCAAACATTTGCATAGTACCTGCAGGGTGCCGGCTGCTATTTTGAGACGTGATTAATGTGGATTGCGACGAAACTAGATTAGCTTTCGCTTACGAGTTCCTGAAGTGTTTTGTTGACTTCAGAAAGGAGCCTATATTATTTATGGCAGATGAAGTATTACCACCTCACTAAAATGTTTCTATAACTTTGACAACGTTAAGTAAACTTTAATTTACTTACCTAAACGTGAAGTGTAGCAGATACAACTTGTTTCAAACGAACAAGGCAGAAAACTTAATCCTTGACTCATCACCGGTTACACAAGCCGAGAAAAGAAAGTAAATAAATTTGCGAATTCTCGCAACAGAAACCTCAAGGAACAGAAAACTACAGGAACATAGTCGTGGTAGCACTAGATGCAAAAGGCTTACAATAACTGCTTTCGCTAGTTGGAATCCAGAGTGTCGAACGGCGTAGGAATTTTCTAATGTCCGTTAAATAAACGGGTCAAAGCACTTCAAGTCTATTATTTTGCAGTGGGGACCGAGGGACCGAAAATCATAACAAACTATACACAAAATTTAAGTAAAAAAAAAAAAAGAAAAAAGTAGCAAAAAATATTACAACGATAAGTGAATCGTGCGGGCTCTCGGTGCGGGTCCCCTCGCATTTCATCCGCGCCTATAACAAGCTAATCGTGTCAGTTTTGCGTGTTGTTATTATCCATGTATCCAGACTACGAGAAGAACTTTCATGTTTTCCTCGCGTCCGTTGTCTTTTCTGCTTTTTCTTTCCAGTCCCTCTTTTCAATTGCCTTTGGCACGCATTCTGTTTTTTTCAGTGTTTCTCTCAGCGTACTTTTGACAAACCACTGTAAATCGCATTTGGAGGTAACTATCACTTAATAATAATGATGATAATAACTTTATCATTTTACTTATATAGCGCTTTACGGTGCGTCTAATGAATACCGATACTCTTTCGGACTGCCCATGGCATAGAAGAAAATATTACTTGAAGATATTGTAATTAAATGTGAAACAGGGAAGGAAGGGAGAGGAATGGGGTTGAATCACTATCACTAGTCGTTCAGACTATTGTAATGGACTTTTGTATGGCCTTCCTAAGTCGCAAATAGCCAAATTGTAACCTGTGCAGAATGCTGCGGCTAGATTTGTACTGAGTTTAAGTAAGTATTTGCATATTTCTCCTGCGCTTTGTCAACTTCACTGGTTACCAGTACAACATCGTGTTCATTTTAAGATCATAATTTTAACATTTAAAGCTATTAATGGATGAGCGCCTAGGTATATCATTGAACTAATTAACATGAAGCCTAGGTCTGTATACAATCTTAGATCAAATCAAAGTTTATTACTTAACCCTCCTAAGGGGAAAATGCTTGCCACGTTGGGGGAAAGATCATTTTCTGCTGCTGCCCCGTACTTTTGGAATGCTCTGCCAGCTGAATTACGTGATATTCACTCATTTTCCATTTTTAAATGTAAGCTGAAAACTTAATTATTTCGTGCAGCTTGCTCAAAGTACCCTGTCTTACAATTATTTTTATTAGTATTACTAATTAAGTTTCTTATTAAGATCCTTATTCCTAGTTAAGATCCTTATTATGGATATTCCATAATAAGGATACATTGTTAATATAATTGTACATGTAATTAGTTTTATAAATTTGAATTTACTGTAGTATTCTAAGTTCTTAAGGGATGTTGATCATTGAATGAAAATAGCGCTCTAGAAGTTATTAAGTTATTATATTATTATGAATAAGCTCCATCTTTTCCTCCTATCTTAATTCTTTACACTAAGTAAGGGTATCGCACTCACGTTAGAAAAGAATCTTCCAGACTTTTGTAGAACGAAAAAAGTTTGAAAAATGATTAAGATTAACGGATCACGGTACATCCTAGTGTTATTTTGATGCTGTAGAGTGCATTTGCTATGAAAAGATGGGACGATTACTTGGAGAGAAGGAGCTTCATGAGACCGTAAGAAGATAAAATTTGTTAGTGATTTCATCCATCTTCCTTAGCACAAATTCCCATAGATAAATGAAAATGGTATCTTTGTTATTTGATACGCTTTGCAATTTCCTTATCTGATATTCTGAGTGTATCAACTCAATGAATGAGCACACGATAGAAAACTGCTACAAATTTATGAAAGTTGAAGAATTTATGGCGGAAGATACAGCTCTATTCCATAGTTATGGACTTCCTGCGGCGCATTAGCGTCACTTCAAGAGTTGTCGCAGCGCACTAACGGCAATGTTTTTACTGAATTTTTTTCTTTTTTGACTCGCACTCGCTTAAAATAATTGAGAAGAATATGCGACCTTTCTATAACATCAAGAAATGGTTAGATATTCTAGTCTTCTCGGATAGGGACGAATAAATGGAGGTCCCGTCTCCTACAGGGTTAGGGGTAGGAGACGTTAATTTCCCACGCACGAGATTACTGTGTGATGGATGTCCTCCCTGGGGTGGGATGGGCGGGTTAGGATTGATTGTAAAGCGCTGTTGATCTGTCATTGTAAATAGCGCTCTATAAATGATAAATTGTAATTGTAATTGTAAAACAAGATAAAAAAAAGATAAAAAAAAACAAAACAAAACAAAACAAAAGCAAACAAACAAAAGCAAAACACACACACACACACACACACACACACACACGCACACACACAGAAAAAAAAGAAAAACCCCGACCAATATATCTAGCCATCCTGTCAGAACAAGCTTGATAAATAGCGTATATGAACTGTTCGAAAGTGTGCTTTATTTCCAAAATGATTTATCATTGTTCATTAAACTGTTACATTTGTTATTTTATTATTGCAAATATCAACATCACTATTATCAAAGAAATTATGTTTGACATTATATTGCATCATATTTCTGAGCTCTGTGAAAATTCCATGAGAAGTCTCAATTACCGTCGTTCTGAATTGTTTTAATGAGCTGGTTGCAAGTAGTATCTGTATTAAACTTTAACCCAAGCTGAACTTGTTTATTCGGAATCTACATCAGGTGGCTTTAGAAGACTGTGGCGAAAAAGTAATATACTTAATCAAAAGGTATTTATAAATCGATAAATCTCTATGCTTTAATTTTGTCAGTTTGATACGAGCCGTAATTTCTTAAATATACATTCAGTATTTTTTTATTGGCTCCACACGACATTTGTGAAAACAACATTTTAAAAAGACGAGATTTTTCTCTCCAATTTAATTACTTCCTGGAAATGGTTTCATCTATCCATAGAAATCCTTTAAATAGTCCGTAAGATCTAACAATTTCTTTCTCCCCCTTATTTATCGGGTGGGAATGCTTATCTTGACTTCACGACACTCAGCAGGTAATTGTAATTTTTGCTCTCCTCCACCAACTCCCCCCCTCCCCCCCAAAAAAAAATATGATAAATAAATTAAATAACCTTTTGACTCTCCACATAGATTGTCATGAATCCTCAGGCTGTTGTACTGCTCATGCTGGTAGCTGTTTCCTTCACATCTGCAAGTATGTTACTGTAATATTAGGTTATGTTTAGCTGTCACTGCTACCCTAATAAGTAAACAGAATATTTGTATATGAAAATTTAGCCTGCTAGAGAAAATTAAAAACAAATATTCCAACCCTATTCTGAACAGACTTTTCTGGATCCGAAAAAGATCTTGGAGGACTCAACTTGTTACTTAAAAAGACCTAAAAACAACTCATTGTAATGTCTATTAAATTTTGACAAAAATGATTCACTCACTACTTGTGACGATAGGTCGAAATCAAATAACCATGTAATGCATAGTTTCTTAGGTTCCAGATCAGATTTAAGGGCCTCAAACCACTAATAGATCTACTTCCCCTGAAATTGATGAAAACGATAAAAATGAAATCAAATGATTATGACATTTAAGGAGCGAGTACATGTCAACTGATATAAAAGATGTGAGTTTATTTTGTATTTAGACGTATGCAAATAGTTTTTGGGTGATCTTCACCGATTGTTCTTTGGATTGTCAAGGAATTTTGACTATATAGATCTCAACACTCCATTTTTTGGATATAGCATGCAATATAAAAAGTTCGTCTAAGACCCGAACTGACCTTCCAATTTCTTTTTTCTTCAAATTGTTTGATGAATATCAGTGAGTGCTCTTGAAATTAATTATCAGCAGTAAAAGCACGTCAAATTAGATTCAGCAACTCGAGAGAAATACTTTCAGGTTTCTCCTGAAGCAGAGTTGAATTGGACAAAGGATGGAAAGTTATTTGGTAACGCAAACATACTCACCATTACTGATCGAGCGAGTTATGGAGTCGCTGGTCGCTACGCATTCATTGTAATACGGCATTTGTTCAAATACTGAGAGGGGAGGAAAGCAGCTTTTAGGATCAAATGTCACAGACTAATCTTATTTTATTTCTACTCTTTTAGTTATTCTCTTTGTTTTTCTGTTTTTCTTGTTTTATTATTTTTCACCTACTTTGAATTGTGTTTTTCAACTCTATGCCAAGTTCCTCCTGAAATCAATCCTCAGCTCAAGAATCAGTTGATTGGATATAACTCATCGCTTCAGTTCAATTGCTTTCTAAGAGGTTTCCCTACACCTGAGGTAAACTGGACTAAGGATGGGGTGAGTCTCGGTAACAACAACACTCTCACGATTCGCCAAGCGAGGCTGGAGGACTCTGGCCAATACACATGCAGCGTCAAAAATAGCGAAGGGAGCGAGAGCTCGACTTTCTGGATTGAAGTGGCGGGAGGTATGGTTCTCACTATAAAAAGGAAAGAGCTGGCGTCCATTATCAATTAATTTTCTGTTAGATAAGGAACAAAGAAAGTAGTTTCTTAGGTTCCAGATCAGATTTAAGGGCCTCAAACCACTAATAGATCTACTTCCCCTGAAATTGATGAAAACGATAAAAATGAAATCAAATGACTATGACATTTAAGGAGCGAGTACATATCAACTGATATAAAAGATGTGAGTTTTCTTTTGCATTTAGACGTATGCAAATAGTTTTTGGGTGATCTTCACCGATTGTTCTTTGGAGTGTCAAGGAATTTTGACTATATAGATCTCAACACTCCATTTTTTGGATATAGCATTCAATATAAAAAGTTCGTTTAAGACCTAAATTGACCTTCCAATCTCTCTCCTCATCAAATTGTTTGATGAATATCAGTGAGTGACGAGTCATGATTTCATGTTCATTATTAGATTTAGTAACAGCGTGCTCGTTATAGTTTGTCAAAGCGGCTACCGGTGCATCATTATCTAGTGAGTATTTATAATTGAGGCTGGAAGGCAATTTCTCTAAAAGAAAATTCACCGTATTTAAACTTGCTAAATCAGAGACCAAAATTACAAAGAGATATATGAAAACAATCCTGAAAACATTATGAACTTGTACCTTTGTTACAACAGATCGAACAATTTGAGTACACAAAAATTACAGATTTGATGTAATGTTCTCACGGAATTGGGACCTTTTGCAATTTCTTCACCATCTTTGCCAAGCTAGAATTGGATACTGTGAACTGAAGAAAACTGGTAATCTTGGGAAATGCTGGCATGGCTTGTTGGCATTACACCTATTTCACCTACTAACCAATAAGAAAAGGACGAAGAAATGAATGAATAGATAATCAAATCGTTATTGCCCCGTAGTATTGCTAAGATAGGAAAATATTTTTTAGTAAAATGAAAAAAAAAAAAATTTTTTAATGTCACATTGGGCTGGGATATACCTTCCTTTACCAAAAGTGAAGAAAACTGATTACGGAATAACTTGGATTGAAAATAGCTTTGAGATTTACGTAGTTCATGCTTTTATTTCGAAACAAAGTGTGAAGGGACGGGGGTGGAGTGTTAAATAGAATGGACAATGCGACCCTCTGTTTAACCTGGTGATCTTTTTACTTTAAGTCTCTCCTCAGATCATTGCGCCTCCAACAGACCAATCTGTTACCGAAGGATACCTTGGCAACTTTAAGTGCGTAGCCTCAGGTGTTCCAACACCAACATTTGTCTGGGATTTTAATAATGGTGACCTGCCATCTGGTATCCATCAGACTGATCAAGAAGGAGAGTCACTGCTGGAATTGCTACGTGTCACAAAAGAGATGGAGGGGACTTACAATTGTACAGCAAAAAACAAACAGAATATAGCTAGTTCCTCTGCAGTACTGCGTGTTTATGGTAAGTTTATTAAAAAAATGATAAATAATGTTCTTAATTAGCATGAAGAAGAATATAAAGGTGAAAAAATTAGAGATGAACGTGAAGATGAAAATAAAGATAGAGATGACAGTGGTGGTGAGAAAAGAGGGAAATAGGCGCTCAAGGGTTGAGCATTTAAACTGCTTCCAGACTACATATAACTTCAATTATGAAATCATGTGTACAGACAAATAGACTAAAAGATGGAATAGGAACAATTATTATTGAAGTTTCATTATCATAGAAGTTAGAATCTTCTTAAATCTGAGTAAGCTGAAGAGTCAATAGGGACGATATCAATCCTAAGTAACAATATTCTTGAGCCTATTACATTACTTAGGGATAAGATTTGTAACAAATTATTTGATTTCAGACTCCAAAAGAATCCGCTATTTGAGTCAACTGAGTAGATCTGAAAAGACTTTTAAAGCGAGGAAAAACTATAAGTAATGGCGCCATCATCGGTTGATGAATACGAAATACTTTAAAATATGACGTTCGTCAGAGGACTAACGCTCGAAACGTCAGCTTTTGTAATCGTTACGGTGGCCAATTTACAATTTAAACTTTGTTGATATATCCAAATTATTTCGTTACCCCCACCGACGCAGCCCCAGACAGTTTCTTTCAAAACTATCTGCCTTTATTTACTTTAAAACATGCTTGGTACATCTTAGCTGGGATATTTTAACGAAGATATTTCTGCTACGGAGAGATCTGGGAAGTTCAGAGTAGAGCAGAAGAAACTAAAAAGGAAAGCGAAACTCAAAAGCTATTTTTGCATGTGATACAAAACTTATCAATCTTGGAAATGAGCAAGGTAAAGGAAACACAACAATCTGCTTCAACTCCTGAACGAAATATGCTGTGAAATGGCGATGAAATGTTCGAAATAACTCCTTTGGATATTTACCTCTCTTGCATCTATTCACAGAGTAAAATTTGCAGAACATGTTAATTCGTAATGAGACTAGGTCAATTGAAATGTTCTGAAAACATTATTTAAAAGGCAACATCTGGATCGGTTCGTTTCCATACTATCGTTATTTGTTAGTTTGTTAGTTTATTTTGTGTAGATACTGCAGCTGTAACTTCCAAGTGACATAGGGCTTTTTTAATCAATTTTCTCTCTCCTAATGTAGGAAAAGCCTCTGCTCAAGTTGTTCCAGTGACAAATCAAACACTCACAGCGGGAGAAGTCCTCACATTGAACTGCAAAGTCAACAGGGAAACCGTCAACATAACATGGAAAAAAGATGGAGAATCATTCAAAGAACGAGCAGTTATATTTACCCGATTAAGTGAGAGAAGGAGTGAACTTGTTATTACTGATGTTGTGGAAGAGGACAGTGGTGAATATTCTTGTGAAGCAAGAAACAAGCTCGGAACTGTGGCTCACTCTTCTGTTATATTGGATGTAAAAGGTAAGCTGGTGTACCTGTAAGACCATTGCTTTAAACTTATCATCGAGGTTAGAATCTCCTTAAATCTGAGTAAGCTGAAGTGTCAACAGGGACGACATCAATCCTAAGTAAAAATATTCTTGAGCCTATTACATTACTTGGGGATAAGATTTGTAACAAATTATTTGATTTCAGACTCCAAAAGAATCCGCTATTTGAGTCAACTCAGTAAATCTGAAAAGACTTTTAATGCGAGGAAAAACTATAAGTAATTGCGCCATCATCTGTTGATGAATACGAAATAATTCTGAATATGCTTGGTACATCTTATCTGGAGTATTTTAACGAAGATATTACTGCTAAAGAGAGATCTGGGAAGATCAGAGTAGAGCAGAAGAATCTGAAAAGGAAAGCGAAACTCAAAAGCTATTCTTGCATGTGATAGAAATCTTATTAATCTTGAAAATGAGCAAGGTAATGGAAACACAAAAACCTGCTTCAATTCCTGAACGAAATATGCTGTGAAATGGCGATGAAATGTTCGAAATAACTCCTTTGGATATTTGACTCTCTTGCATCTATCCACAGAGTAAATTTGCAGAACTTGTTAATTCGTAATGAGACTAGGTCAATTGAAATGTTCTGAAGACATTATTTAAAAGGCCACATCTGGATCGGTTCGTTTCCATACTATCGTTATTTGTTTGTTTGTTAATTTATGTTGTGTAGATACTGCAGCTGTAATTTCGAAGTGACATAGGGCTTTTAATCAATTTTCTCTTTCCTAATGTAGGAAAAGCCTCTGCTCAAGTTGTTCCAGAGACACATCAGTCACTCAGAGCGGGAGAAGTCCTCACATTGACTTGCAAAGTCAACAGGGAAACCGTCAACATAACATGGAAAAAATATGGAGAATCAATTAAAGAACGAGCAGTTATAGATACCCGATTAAATGAGAGAAAGAGTAAACTTGTTATTACTGAGCTTGTGGAAGAGGACAGTGGTGAATATTCTTGTGAAGCACGTAACAGTCTTGGGACTGTGGCTCACTCTTCTGTGATATTGGATGTAATAGGTAAGCTGGTGTACCTGTAAGACCATTGCTGTAAACTAGAACCTTGAATTTTTATGTTCCTCAGCTTTTCCATTGTTGTTTTTTCATCTTCTTGAAACTAAGATCATTAATTTAAAACAAAGTTAGATACAGGAGCTGCACCGCGT
This sequence comes from Stylophora pistillata, assembly GCF_964205215.1. Classification (NCBI taxonomy): domain Eukaryota; kingdom Metazoa; phylum Cnidaria; class Anthozoa; order Scleractinia; family Pocilloporidae; genus Stylophora; species Stylophora pistillata. Next base: position 32,030,034 of record NC_142523.1, read on the forward strand.
ACGTGGAGATAAGTAGGTGATTTCTTAAGATAACGTGCATAGTGTCACGAGTTCACGTTCAAGTTACATTCTCATGACCGTTTCCTTTTCTGCCGTAAGATTGATGTTACTCTTTAGTGAGTATCATTGCCGATCATATTTCATCACCTCAACACACTCATCTCGACACCCCATCTTTTTTAACATGGCATTCAGTATAAAAATTCGTTTGAGATTTTAATTGACCTCCCATTTCACTCCTCATCAAAATGCTCGATGAATATCAGTGACTGACGAGTCATGATTTTATGTACATTATCAAAATTAGTAACGATGCACGCGTTATGGTTTTTCAAAGCAACTATCGGCGCGTCTTTATCAAGTAAGTATCTATTATTGAAGTTGGAAAGCGATCTTTTTTAAAAAAACTTCTTGAAAACATTTCATCGAATTTAAATTTGCTAATTCAGCGACCAAAAATTGGGAAGAGATATATGGAAACAATCCAGACGTCATTATGAACTTATACCCCTGTTAGAATTTGGATGTATAGAATGACAGATCTGAAATGGACGTAGCAAGTTATTTTAAGCCTATTCCATACCTCTTAAGAATAGTGCAGGAATAATAAAAACATTAATAATAATCGAATCTTTTACCCAGGATAACCCTTCAGTACAAAGTACTGTTATCAGCAGGGTTCTGCTGGCTAAGAATTAAAGCTATAAATAAGAATTATTCAGATATGTAAAATAAAACTGACTAAAATACATATGAAGGCAAAAATGCATTAAGTTAAAAATCGTTAAAAATATTAAGCAATAAATTTTCAAGTAATAAACGTCTAAGGATTTCCTACATAGAACTCTAGAATTAATGTTTCTTAAAATTAGAGGTAATGAATTAAAATCGAGTCACCTAAAAAATAAAAGGTACGGCGCGCAAATACCGCAAATACCTCGACTCATAGCTCATAATTACTCTAATAAGGCCTCCGATTAGCATTGCAAACAACCAGCGGTTTAGCAAAATAAAGGTAATTTTTCCTATGAAAACCTAGTACTCATCACATCCTAAATGATGATGTTCTGACCTAGATATGACAAATACTTCATGTGGTCTCTTTTAGCATTTCCATGCGTGTACTCATGTTACGGGAAGTAAAACTTAGAAAAAAGATAGGCTTACTTATTGTGTGGTGTATTTGTTCGTTTGTTTGTTTGTTAGTTAGTTTATTTGTTTGTTTGCTTTGGAAATTTTATTTAGGGTTAAGCGGAAAGGGTTAACGTGGTCAATGTTGAATCTGATGCTCCTTTTATTTCAAGTTTCTCCCCAGATCACTAAGCCTCCGATAAGCCAGTCTGTTACTGAAGGGCATCCAGTGAACTTCAGTTGCCGAGCCTCAGGTGTGCCAACACCAACCCTAGTCTGGGTTTTTAATAATGATAACCTCAAACAAACCGATCACGATGGAGAATCGTTGCTAGAATTGCCAAGTGTCACAAAAGAGATGAAAGGCACTTACAAGTGTGAAGCGAAAAACAAAGCAGATACTACTAGTTCCTCTGCAACACTGCGTGTTTATGGTAAGTTTAATGATAATGATAATGATGACTATGACTTTGACGATAACGATAACGAAAACAAAGACGACGACAATGGAGAAGGGGACGGATATGAAGATAAAGCCGTAGTGATTTGTGATGCGAGAACAAACGAAGAAAGAATTAAAAGTGACGGCGCCATCATGCCGGGTTAACTGATACGATTTAATGTAATTGCTGCGGTGATTCTAGAGACGTACGCGATTTTTTGAGAAATCGAGCGGGTAAATTTTTGGAACAATCCGATCCTTGGCTGGGAAACATCGCGTTTACAGATTTGTAATAGGTCTGGAATGATGTCACCTGTCTGCTGATTATATAACTTTCAACAAGACTGGCAGATATTCAGGCGCAAACGACTTTTGGTGAGCACAAGCATATTAAATCGCCAGCTTTTAAAAATACGGGTTGACGTGTGATATTAACCCTGACAAGTGAAAAGGCGAGTGCTATATTCCCTGGGAAGGAGGGAGCAAAAAATGAAGACCAATGAAAACCAACTAGTATACGCTTAGCCGCTGATATTGCAGATTTATAACTTTTTTAGCTACTGCGTGTAAATATTTCCAGAAAAATGGGCATTCTACGTGATGTGTTGTTGAATAATCCCCGAGACGAAGCCTTCCGCGCGTAATTTTCAAAAACTCGATGATAGGCAGCTGAAAAAGCAAGACGAAAATCCAATTATCTATGCGACGTACAATTGAGAATATCAACTACGAGCCGGGGGATGAATAGGTCGGGATAGACAACCAATCTCTGGAGTCCTTTTGATACGATCACCAAGAGATTAAATTAAAACTTCAAAGTATTGAAACCGTAGGAAATTTTTTTATATTCTTAGTTGTAATTTTGGGCGCTTGCGACAGTAACCAGTCATTTATAAGTATGGAGCCTCACCTTATTTTTCTGAGGCCTTTTTCAAACCTTTTTAGCCCAAGCAACATGATGCAAATGTTCCTTTTATGAGGTCAAATTTACCTTGTTTTCTTTTTATTGATCCAATTGTGTTTTACTTTGGAGAGTTGTAAATGTGAGCTGGATTTTTTTCAATCAATTACCCCTTATTTGCAACGTAGGAAAAGCCTCTGCTCAAGTTGCTCCAGATCCATATCCAACACTCACAGCAGGAGATGTCCTGACATTGACATGCCCGGTCAACGAAGACACAATAAATGTAACTTGGAAAAAAGATGGAGACTCACCATCAGAAAGAGCAAAGATTTCTACATCATTGGATAAGAAAGAGAGTAAACTTACCATTAATGAGGTTTTGGAAGAAGATGGGGGAAACTATTCGTGTGAAGGACGTAACCAGCTTGGGTTTGTGGCCTACTCCTTTGTAAAAATAACTGTCAGAGGTGAGCACATAAAACTTCAATAATGAAGTAACAAGGTCATTGTTATAGAAGAAAACTTCCACTCCTTACTTTCTTCTCATGGTTTACTATTGGTTTTTGTTTTCTGAAAAAAAATATTTCTTCAATTTAAAAATAGATGACAAACAGTGGCAGAACTTTATACATGTAGATATCTACATACTACATTTTTTCCCCATGGAGGATCACACGAAAATAAGCTCGGATTTCTCCATAGATCTGTAAAGGAAATTTAAGTTATTTCGCTTTTAAAAGAGAAGTCAATCAAAGGCTAAAATAACGCACAGTAGGGATGCGCACAGCCATTCCGGACGGTAACATGACTATTATTACTGTAACAGTTACTATCGATGAGGTTTATCTAATGGCTACATATTTAACTGACACAATTAGCTGAGCAAGTGTCACGAGCCATGCAAGGTTTCAATTCTTTGTGGTATTACATTGGTGGATCAGTGGCAGCAGTAATTGTTGTTTCGCTGATTGCCTGTTTCTTTTACAAGCGTCGAAGGACAGGTGAGGCCCAGTTGCCCTGTTTTATTTTAGCTAGCTTTGTTTAAAGTAAGAAAAGCTAAAAATTGGTCAAATTGATTATTTTTGTCTACCTCACCCCACACTTTAACTGTTTCCTCGAGCTTACCCTTACACATAGAAAAAACAATAAAACGTACCAACGGAAATTGGACTTTTTTCATTATTAATATTGTAATATTAATAATGATAATTATTATTATTATTATTATTATTATTATTATTATTATTATTAATGTCGGTATTTTGAGAACAATTGAAAATGTTAGCTAATATTCGGTGCAAATTCAAATCATGCTGCCATTGCATAGCAATTTTATAAGATACTTGATTAACTAAAGTAAAACAAATTTCTCCCTCTTTGTCTCCTTCCTTAAATTCTCCAATTGGAATTGCAGCTATGGCTCTGTAAGTCAACTGTTTTACCTTTTAATCATCAAATTTCTACACGTGGAGTTCTCGCTATGTGCTTTAATATTTCCCATGCTATCTCTATAGTCAGTAACATAAATTTACTATTGTTTTAGCTTTTTTGTGAAGTATTGTTCACTTTCAGCCAAAAAAGGTTAAATTCTCTCATTACCCTTCTCATGACTCACGACCTTGAATGATGACTGTAACAGAGATAATATCACTACTTTTACCATGGTCAATATGCCTAATTATTATATGGCTGTGTCTGACAAGGACTGGGAACTACAGAATTCACGAATTTGATTGGCTGAAATCAATATTGAAAGCCGGCATCTAGACCGGTCTATAAGAAAATGGTAGTAAGATTATAAAAAATTGGCATATAAGACACAGCCATATAATAAAAATCTTATTAACCGAGCTAGGTCGGTCTGTATGGGAGAATCTTGATCTCGGTCGCTGGTACAGACCTCACTGCGCTCGGTCTGTACTGGTGAAGGTCAAGGTTCTCCCATACAGACCTCCCGCTCGGTTAATACGAACTAATTAGCATTCATCAATTGTTATTTAGAATCAGCTTAATTTGTTAGTTTGTTAATTCTTTTCTTTCATGTCTCACAAGTCTCTTTGAATTCCATTTGTTTGTACCATTAAATTCAATGTCTTTTTTCCTTTAATTTGACATTCAAGTATAATTTTCTGGTTTAGAAAGCAACTAAAAATTTTTCAAACGACAAACATATGAAATACATATATATGAACTGCGGTTATAAAACGTATATGTGCACGAGCTCAATTGATAGAGCGCTGCACTAGTATCGCAGAGGTCAGTGGTTCGAATCCCGTACAGGCCTGAATTTTTTTCAGGTCTGATTTTCACTATTGCTTAAATAGTGCTTTACTGCGAAGGATCGTGCACATATACGTAAAAATGTTTCCATGATTGATTTGAACAAACAACGTGGTTATTTTTTTTAACTTTATCCGATTTGCAGTGTACTTACATAATCATAGTTACAAACGTGTTTTGTGATAAAATAGGTCCCTGGTTTGGCAAAACTTTGTGTTCTCACTCTCTGTATGGGTGCATAAATCGATATAAGTCAGGGAAATCAATCAGATTATACTAGCAAATTAATATAAACTTTTTTGCGTCTGATCTCTTTTTACTTTATCGCTTTTCTTTGTAAATATGTAATGCTTCAAGTTTTCAGTCCTGATCAAGAGCAGGCAATTCAGATGGAGCCATTGAATGTAGAGGTAGATAAATGGGAGATTGAGGTGAGCCGTGTCCTGCTTCAAGAAGTCATTGGGCGAGGGGCGTTCGGAGCCGTGTGGAGGGCTCTGCTGAGCTCACCAAATGGAAGACCCAGAAACCGAACAGTCGCCGCTAAATGCTTCACGCGTAAGATTCCCTTGATTTGATATGTTAATACATATATAGATTCCAGGGGTGGATTAAAAAAAGTTTATTCTCAAATCAATACACACCCTTCCTCACTCTTCTACGCCCATAGATAAACACGGAACAAACGTGAGAAGAGGCAAACAAATTAATTGAATAGAATCAGCCAGTTCTCCCGGATCTTCCCTTGAGCTCTAAATCCGCCACTGGATCCAATGGAGCTTACTTTTCTCATAAACTATGTTTTATCAAAGTGCAAGTACTTCCGATATAAAGTGTCTCATTCCCATTTTTCCAGTGGTTGACTTCTCGGGTTGACGGGGCATTGCAACAGACTGATTGGATGGTGGTTTCCGATAGTATTTGTGATATTGTGGATGGTCAACGCACGGCCGTCGCCCTGGGTTCTCATACGGGACATCTAAGAACGGTACCACAATGCCATCGATTTCAAACCTCTTTGTATCGTTCACCTTTTCTCCATTTCGGTCATAATGTTGGGTTAATCACTGTAAATATTTAGTGTGAGTTTTCTCGAAGCCTTCGCAAAGAATTTTGGTTTAAAAGTTCCAATTTTTTCCCGGTTACCAATGCAACATTTGTTCAAATTGATATTTATCATTTTCAACGATTATTCTCAGCATTTTTCACCACTATATAAATTGCATCAACTCATTACATTATATATTATATTTATTATCGAATAACCTTTATTTTTAACATTGTATATATATATATATATATATATATAGATAGATATAATGCTTTTTTATTAATTCTTTGTCAATCATATTTGTCATGAGCCTCTGGCTCGGGAGATCTGGGCAACCACTCCCCGTGTAATAGACTTTAAATAAATACTTACTATATAAATACGGAACAAAAGCCACAACAAAAATAATTTACATAAGGATGCTAAACAAAGAAAACCAAGAATCCATTTTTAAGATTTGAACCTAAGCTGGTTCCGATCTTATATCGATTCAGCAGTGTCTGGGGAGAACTCGTCGGCGAGTTGAGTAACGTACTGGTTTCAAATAATTTCATCTCAATGGTAAAAGGAAGATGTCAGGTTTGAAACCCAAATAGACTATTTCTCAGTCTCAAGCTTGAAACAAATGCATTTATCAGAATGATTATCTATTCATCAACATACTCTGTTGTTGTAGCCACTGCTGGAGAGGAAGGAAGGAAATGTTTGATGAGAGAAATTGAGCTGGGAAAACTTATCGGTGAAAACAATCAGCCAAACATTGTAAAGTTCATGGGCTGCGTTACAACTCAAAGTAAGTACTAAGTGTAAAGCATTTTTCTATGTAGAAGTTATTAAAAATACTACACTACCTCTTTATGTGAGCTCCATAACCAGAATGGCCTGTTGATCGGACGAATTTGTGGTTTCTTTTTTTTGTTGTTTTGCTTTTTATGTTTCTTTGTGTGTGTGTGTGTGTGTGTGTGTGTGTGTGTGTGTGTGTGTGTGTGTGTGTGTGTTTGTGTGTGTGTGTGTGTGTGTGTGTGTGTGTGTGTGTGTGTGTGTGCGCGCGCGCGGTAGCGAGATTGTTCCTCTTTGAGAACATTTATCGATAGCCCGATCACGAAGATCTTGAAAGCACGACCAGAGTATCTTATGTCACTAATCTTGGTAACTGGGCTATCTTGCTTTCTCCTTTAAAAAACTTAGGCCTAAGTCTCATGAAGGAAAATCCTCAAGATGATTCCTCTTCCGAAGTTTTTAGTAGATATTGTGGTCATGAGCCTTCACTTTTTTTTCTTTAACGCCACTTCAAGTTCACCCAATTCTCATCATGGAATACATGCCATGCGGCGACCTACTTGGTTATCTGCGAAAATGCCGAGGAGTGAGGGATCGGTATTATCTTGGTGACGGAAGGGCTCAAGATTTGACCAACTACGATCTTGTCATGTTTGCCAAACAAATCGCTGCCGGTATGGTGTTCCTTGGATCGAGAGGGGTAAGTGAAGTCCTTCATTGTTGTCATAAATCAATTCTAACTCCGAAAAATCTCTCAGATCTTTAAACTGTTTTACATTGGCTCGGATGCTGACCAACATTTTAGGTACATTTCACTTATATAAAATCTGAGACCTTCTTTGGGCCGTGGTACTATTATTACAGTGAGAAGATCACTTCGGATGTCAAACTTATAGGACCGGTTATTTAAACAAAGTTCAGTAGTTGTTTACAAAACTGTGATCTAAACTATCTTCATGTTAGCTGAACCTTTTGTGTGAGCCTTTTATTTTTATGATCCAAGCCGAGAAAGCCGAAAACATGCAGTCGAGGGACATTTATTCAAATAATAGAGAAAACCCGACGCCCATTGCTCGGGTAAAAGCGTGGTTGGGTTGGACCTCGTTTGAATAACTAAACGTTATTGATGAATGTGTGAACTTGTACAAAAGGTATATTTACTTCCATGAGGAAAAAGATATGAGAGTAATTTTCATAATAGTTTGGTAAGATGGTGGGATACGCGCCAACCATATTAGATATTGGTCTGTTGTGGGACACTCCGCTGCGTTAACAGGAACAGGAAAAAAAAGCAAGAAAGAACTTTTTTGCCAAAATTAAAGAAAAAAGCGATAAAAGGGAACGCCCCTCGACATTTGTAACAAGAAACGAAGGTAATGAAAAGAGCAAATTGTTTTTCTGAGCAGTCTTCTGTTGGTTTACCATTTCTAAATTTTATTTTACAGTCACAATCATTATTACTGTGATTATCGTAATTATCATCATCATCATCACTACTGTTTGCCATTTTTCCTGAGAAAGTAAACGACTTAGTCCTGACAGCCTTGAAGAACTATAATGGCCTGCCTAGTTGCCCTTTTCTCTTCGCACATAGTCAGACGTTGAACTCGCCGTTTTGTCATTAAATCAAATAGTTTAGAAGGTTTCACGTCATGGATCTTTGTCTCCTGGTAGATCATCCATCGTGACCTTGCGGCCCGAAACATTCTCCTCGATAACAACTATGTTTGCAAAGTGACAGACTTTGGCATGGCATATCAAAGCTTTAAATATGGCCATGGAAATGCCAAAAAGGTGAGAAATGCTTTTTGTTGTTGTTGTTGTTGTTGCTTTATTGTGGAGCTTTCCAGAAACAAGCTGTAAACCCCAGCATTTTCTCAGCATGAAATTAACTTAGCTCGACCACCAACATGGCTTTCATAGTTTACACTGACCTAAAAAAAAGGGAAAAAGACAGTAAAACGCTAAGCATCGGGGTACATAAATTTCACTGAAGTTGTTTGTAAAAAGTTTTGCGAAAGGAAGTATGTTTTCTATTTTCTAATAGGGCTGCTTGAAAGCTATTTTTAAAGAATGGCAAATTTATTTTTGTCTTACATTTTTACGTAATTATATTACGTGGCTTCATATTTTGTAAAATGACTTTGCCGAAGAAGGGAGATAATTTTTAAAGCAAAATGTAGATCTGGAAAAGCAGACATCTTTTCTCGCCAAATGCTACAAATAGCTTCAGTCGTTACTATCGCAACTACTCGGTGGCCCGCTTCAGTCCTCTTATGTTCTCTTGATTTGAGTTTCTTCTTTTCCTCCTTTGTCTCCGACTCATTCTGTTAGAGGCTGTATGCACTGATCCGAAAGAAGTTTCCTTTGGATACTTTCCTTATTCTGCACTAATCCATAATTTTCATGTGAGCAAAACCTCCTGTATGTGCCTTTCCTATTGCCATCTTAATTGAGTCTTTCTCTTAATTTAATCATGCACTTATTTTTTCCAAGATGTTCAATTCTAATGCATCTCGCCGTTCAAGGATCCAAAATATTTACTTCCTTTGCTTTTCTCATTTTCGTTAGCCATTCTTCTCGTACTTGTTTCATCTTCGCGTTAAAAAAATTGACGACTTTATTTTCTCAAACTGAATAAAGTGCATGAAGGACCAACTATTCTTTGGTGTTCAACATTTCACAGTGTTTCTGTTTACACTACCACTAATTTTTCTTTGCAAAACAACAGATACCCAGAGATAATTGATATTGAAGAAAATAATAAAAATAAGATGTAAAGCAAAAATAACAAAAAACAAACAAAAAACAAAGCAAGACAAATAAAATTATGATAATGATAGTTTAAACAGAAGTTTTAATGTTTGTTTCCGCAGGGATGTTTGCCAATCAAATGGACCGCACCAGAAATTCTGCTGGGAAATCTCGCTGGACATTCCACTTTGAGTGATGTGTATGTATTGTGTATATTCTTCCCTCGCCTCAACAAAATGATCACCCAATTTGATTTTTTTTTTTTTGTTATTACTTCACATCCAAAATTCGCTTGGCATTGACTGTGGAATATTTTTGATATATTCATCAGGTGGTCCTATGGAATCGTTCTGTATGAGATAGTTACCCTTGGTAAGGTTCAATAAGAATATTATTTTATAATAAAGATTTGTTTTTACTTTTTTTTTTCAGGCCTCTTAATCCTGAAATGGGCCTTAAACAAGATAATATAGATGGTTTACATCCTCTTGCCTTAAGTTAATTGACTAATGTCCAAGTCTTGTAATACTGATCAAGTAGTCTAACTTCTTTTGTAAAAATGAACCCTGATAATGAGTTCGGGTGGAGTTGTATAACCTCCAGGCAAAACGTGAGACAATTTTTGTTTTTAGGACTATCCCGTGTTCAGTACAGATCATATGCTTTTTACACCTGAAAACCAAGTCTCAGTAACGCTGTTTTCATCTTAATATGTAGCAAACTGTTTATCGATAGTTAATCTCATGAAATGAAATGAAACAAGAAGTAGAAGGCTTCCATAATGTTCACTTGTTAGAGACTACCACAAAAACCGAACCAAAAGGAAGAAACTTTAAACTACACGGACTCAGAAATATTTATTTTTGAGCATTATCAAGCTATGTAAATGTACATGCAGGATTAAGGAAAATTTAGATTTGGGCATCATCAAGCTATGTAAATGAAGATTTCTTGTTTGTTTAAAATAATGTCAAAAAGGAACAGGACTTCTAAGCCGCAGCAATTTCGTGGAACATGTTTATACGCACTCTTATCATTTCACCTGATAGGTGTTTACAATTGTAACCAATTGTTAAAATTATAGCTCTCTGACTACAATTTCAACAACTTTATCAGTGATGTATTCAGTAATATCACATGCACACGTGCTTACGCCTTGACAGGAGGAATTCCATACGATAGATGGTCAGAAGGCAGGGTGGTTGCAGAGGTCACAAAAGGATATCAGATGCCAAAGCCTGATCATGTTGATAAAAAACTGTGAGTTGCACCTCTCTGGTGCGATATCGACGTGTTCCAATGTATAGCCTAAAATTCAACACATCACAATTAACAGTTCTACTTGTAGAATTCTTTGCAATGTACAAATTATAAAAGCTGCCTTCTTTTAAAACTGTGAACTAAGAGCATAAGGTATTCAGCTGTGCTAATGCATGTCTACGTACTTCGACGAGGTCAGAGCGAGTGAAATAGTCCAGATATGTTTGATGATCCAAAACGAACCTAAACCATTATTTTCGTTGAAAGGGTTCCTGTAGAAGAAACATCTTGCAATTCTTCGCATAGTCCAAAAAACGTAGTTGACAATTGAGTATCACTGCTTAATTTCAGGCATGATGTGATGAAACGGTGCTGGAATTTTAACCCTGACTTCCGTCCTCCATTTGAAAATCTGCGACAAAGAATGGACAAATACATTCGTGAAGAGGTTTGTTTTAAAAAATTTAAAACTTCCCAACATTTTATGAATTTTGAAGCCTCTAAGATTTCTCAGTACTTTGACACCATTTAGTTTCGGGAGCAATGCTTGATGTGATTGGTTTTGTACCCGAAAGTGCTGTAAACGGCTCAACTAAAACCATTTAGATCCCTGGTCAGCGGTCTTTTCATGCTCGTCACGCCATCTACGCGCATTTCACCATTTTCAGTTTATAAATCTCTCTTAAAACCACAGAGATTCTCATTCCACCTTTGAAGTAACTGCACTTTTGAGCTTAACATCATAGTACATAGTGCTGTGTTGCAAGTATACAACCCTTATTTCTTGCTTTCCACCCCAGACATATGAGGAACTACTTAATCTGGGAGCTTATGACAAGAAAAAATACTCCAGGGTTGAAGATCTTGGAGATGAAGATGCAGGACCGAGTGAGGAAGTTGCAAAGAAGGCCGCTGCAAAAAGATTGGGAAAATGGTCCAGTTCCCGCCGTTAGGGCACCTTCTCTCACTTCACGGTGCTAAACTATGGGTGATAACAGCGATGATTTGAAGGTCTTTCCATATCAGAGAAACAAATGAGGTCTTTGTTTTAGATAATAACTCATCAAGTTAATTGTTTAAAGATACAAATAGTTACTGAATCAATTCAGTTGAATTCAGAGTAGGAGAATTTGGGTAGATATTTCTTAAATTTTCTTAATTGATTAAAACAGGAGAGAAAGAGATAAAATAGTAACTTCCCAACAATTAAAAAGCAAAACAAACTTGAGAAACGGCCCGTCCATACTCCTTAAATTTGCGAATGGTTGTAGTGAAAACGTTCCGCCGTAAATTGTTTTGTCGCAAATCTAGTAAGGAATCCTTCAAAGGATATTTGAAATTTGGTAATTTTTTTTGTAGTTTGGTAATGTATTAGTTGTGTGGTATTAATCACCATTGAAGTATCCCGTATGCTGATATTATTGATTCCATAGATGTTCTTTAGTTCAAATGCAGTTTGCTCTCGTATTGCTTTGTTTAACTTTCGATCCATCGGCATTTGAAAACAATTGATTGCATTGTTATTGAAATGTATTGCTTTGCTTTAAGTGTTAAATGCTTTTGTCGTAAACGGAGAGAACCGTCTTAATAGAGTGAGTAAATTTAGGTTAATTTTCTTAAGTGGTTTCGGTTCGTACGAGAAAAAGAAGGAAACCCTATTGAACAGTATTCGTTTTGGTAGACAGACACTACTTTCTGTGCTAGAACGGAATTCTTATTTGAAAACTAAATGGAGTTAGATCATGTAGATTTATTGGCGTTATTTCAGTACTATACAAAAATCACACAAAAAATTGTATTAAGTGTTATTTCACACACTCTATTTAATATCTGCAATTAAAAGGTTAGAAGCATATGTTATGGCTTTTTATTGATCGCAATCAAAATTCCTTTAAATTGATACATTGCCGTATCCTTGCTTAGCTTTCCTAGGGATGACGTTGTCCATAAAGAAGAATTGTCAAAAAATCAATGGTGTTTTTCTCTTCAGCGGTAATTATATTCCATCCAAGGGGAATCAATCAATCAGACACCTATACCAACTTCTATTGTTGAGCTCGTAAGAGAAAGTTTTAAAGCGTGTCCACCTGACAACCATGCAGACGAGTCTGCACGACCCCGCACCGATTTCGCTCAAATTTTGCTCACTTGTTGCCCGCAATGAACCTACAATCGAGACCAAACGGCTTATCCAGATACTAATTTTCAAAACAGCTAAACAAGTTTTAAGTTTTTGGTAAAAAATGCAGAGAAATCTGTGCAAAAATGCCGTGAATTCATGATGTGGGCATCAGCATCCAAAATCTCAAGCCAACAAAAATATTTCGCTATAGTTAATATTAGAAACCTAAATCTTTATGTGCGAACATAAAAAAAAATATATATGATTGTCCTGTTTTTATATTTGTGAGCTATCGATATCAAGCTTAACGATTTTCACCATTTTGCGAAATAACAGAGAATACTCCAAAAATAGCGGGAATAAGCGACAAACGGCCATGTTTTGATTTATTTCAATGCTTTTTCCAACTCGAACAAGTGATGATCTTAGCGATTACAGAAATATAAGTGTGTGATGTTTCCCTTTTTTGATGAAGAATTTTCCCTTGAAATACGTCAATCCGGCGTGCCTGGGAGGGTCACGTGACCGAAGTTGGACTGAGATTTGAAAAGAACTCCCATGTTTACTAAGTTTCGTTTCGCCAGCATTAGTTCGTTTCTCTGTTGAAGGGTTCCTGATAATATACAGTTAATTCTGACCTACAGATACCCCGCTAGTACTCTCGGAAGCTAAACTACGACTAAAGCTACAAATAAATTTAAAAAAAACAACTCCCACTATTACATTAGGACAAGCGCTTCATGAGGTCCCTTTCAGCATTTTGGTGCGGGTACTCATGTTACAGGAAGTAAAACTTGAAAAAAGATAGGCTTACTTATTGCGTGGTTTGTTTGTTTCTTTTGTATATTCGTTTGTTTGTTTGTTTTTGCAATTTTATTTAGAGTTAAGCAGAAAGGGTTGAAATGGTCAATGTGAACCTTTCTTGCGATGGCTTTAACGATAACGATGACGAAAAGAAAGACGATGACTATGGAGAAGGGACCGGATGTGAAGATAAAGCTGTAGTCATTTGGGAGGCGAGAACAGACAAAGAAAAGAAATAAAAGTGACGGCACTATCATGGTTAATTGATACGAATGACTGTAATTACACCGTTGATTAAAGAGATTAGCAAAAACTAACGATAAAAACCGACGTTTCGGTGTCATCATGACGCCATTGTCAAAGTGAAATAAAAAATGAAGTTTGTGGCAAGGTGTAACACTAAATTAGCATAAATATGTTACGAGCTAATTAAACAAATACTTTTGCGCGAATTGAATCGCTTTGCACGTTCAGAGTGGGTTTTAAGTCTCTGATGAAAAGCATTTCGTTCACCAAACAATCGAACTTGTTACCACACCTTTTCAGAATGCTAAAACGTTTTAGTAGGTCTTTCGGGACTTCGCTGTGCCGTTCGTGGTAGTGTTTATATATTGAAGATGCCTTTCGCTTATGTCCATCCACGCATGTGTGTAAGTGTCCGCGTGTATAGCCCACATAACCCGCATCACACAGGCCACATTGAAATTGATAAACGACGCGTTGTTGGTTGACAATCTGTGGCTTGATTTCTCGTACTTTAAGATCTTGGCCAACTTTGTGGCTAACAAATACTGGCTGGACAGTTGTCTGCACCTTCATGCTAAGATTCTTGAGCTCTTTCTTAACATAATTTGCTGATTCCTGATCTTTGAAAGGTATGACCACACGAACAAAAGATATTGGTTCTTTGGGCGTCTGTGTGGGCTGCGTACCAACAATTCTTGATTGTAAGAAGGTGTTAATGGTAGAATTTACCAGGCGTTCCGGGTATTTAAGCCGTGCGAAAACTTTCTTTAGGCGATCACACTCAACAGAGAAATGGGCCCAGGAGGAAGATAATCGGTGTGCGCGATCCAGCATAGTTTTCAGCAAGCTCCGTTTGTAGCGATTGTCTACATGGCTTTGGTAGTGTAATAGTAGGCCCGTGTTTGTTGGTTTCACATATACCTTGGCTTCAATCCGAGGTGCATGGTTGAGTAGTTCGGTGCCAAGGAAAGGAAGATTGCTGTTCTTCTCCACCTCCATGGTGAATTTGACCGAAGTGTGGGCGCTGTTGAGGGTATGCAAGAAGGTAGTTGCTGTTGCTAGATCAGGCATTACAGTGAGTGTATCATCAACATATCGACGATAATAGGATGGGAGTTTTCTTTGTCGCTCAAGGGTATCTTCGATGAATGACATGAAGACGTTTGCTAATAAGGGCCCGAGAGGGGGCCCCATAGCAACGCCATTTGTCTGTTCGTATAGAGCTCCGTTAAATTGAAATAGCTGGCCTTTGGTGGCTACGTTTAGGAGGTCAATAAGATCTGTTCTGGTAAGGGCAAGATTGTGGGTAGTATTGAACCAATTGTTCGAAAAGGCTCTGTTAACCAAGATCTCTGTTGTTTCGTCCAAAGGCACGTTTGTGAATAACGAGGAGACATCATACGAAACCAAGATTTCACCCTTGTTGATGTTCAGCTTGTGAATCTCTTTTGTGAAATCAAAATTATCAGTAACTGTATACTGATTAAGGGACAAGGGCTTCAATTTCTCGTCGAGCCATTTAGCAAGGGGAGAGTTGTACGTGTCGGTGGCTGATAATATAGGCCTCATAGCCAATGGTTCTTTGTGGGTTTTTGGCAACCCATATAAATGTGCCAATCTGGAACCTGTAGGGCTCACGGAATCTGCAAAGGTCTTCGGTAGAATTCTACGAACAATGGAATCTAGGATCTTCTCTTTTTGTAGTAGGGGGTGGTAATGTTTGGATGGTCTGCCCCTGGTCTTGGGTTTCTCCAGGGGAACGGCACGGAACTTGCTTGTATCATTGACTGAGGCTTCAGAAAGTAATCGCAAGTATTCGGTTTTGTCTAGAACCACAACACCAGACCCTTTGTCGGGTTTCGTGATAACTATGTCGTCGCGTCCTTTTAACTCCTCTATAGCTCTCAACAATGTCTTTGGAGGTTTCGGACTCTTGCGTTCGATGTAATTGAGTGCAACGAAACGTAACGTTGCTGCAGATAATTCCTTTAAATTATCATCATTGAGGTGGGGTTCAAGGCTCCAATAGGCCTTTTCAAAGCTTGCTTTAACGTCCATGGGAGACACACGTTGAGGAATGGCAAATTTTAATCCTCGGCAAAGGACCAGTTTCTGAAAAAAGGAGAGGTTGTAGGATGACAGGTTCAAAATATGTTCGTCAACATCCATTTCGATGTTGAGCAGCCGTGAGATCTTCTTCGTGTGAGTATTCATAACTTCCTGATGATATTTCTTTTTCAGGCTAACCATAGTACGTAGAACACAGGTGTAGCGAAGCAAACTACAGCTCCGGCGAATCTCATCGTAGATGGAATTGATCTCGCGTTTTAGATAAGCACTCTGTTTGATCTTTCCATTTAGTTCCTCAGAGATGACATTCCTTGTAAAGGTTTCGGAAGAGTGCTTCCATTTAGAACGCCTTGCTTTGTCGACCTTGGCGAAAGTTGGAGTTAGGTCGAAGTTCTGACAGAGTCTGAGGAATTCGATTGAGCCATCGCAGTTAATCTGTTTCTTGCTGCATTGTTCAAGTCTCCTGAACAAATGTAGCTGATTATCGCGTTTTAAGATTCTTATCAATAAAGATTTAGAAATGCAAAGACTAGCCAAAACTAACGATAAAAACCAGACGCCCAAAGAACCAATATCCATTGTTCGTGTGGTCATACCTTTCAAAGATCAGGAATCAGCAAATTATGTTAAGAAAGAGCTCAAGAATCTTAGCATGAAGGTGCAGACAACTGTCCAGCCAGTATTTGTTAGCCGCAAAGTTGGCCAAGATCTTAAAGTACGAGAAATCAAGCCACAGATTGTCAACCAACAACGCGTCGTTTATCAATTTCAATGTGACCTGTGTGACGCGGGTTATGTGGGCTATACACGCGGACACTTACACACACGCGTGGATGGACATAAACGGAAGGCATCTTCAATATATAAACACTACCACGAACGGCACAGCGAAGTCCCGAAAGACCTACTAAAACGTTTTAGCATTCTGAAAAGGTGTGGTAACAAGTTCGATTGTTTGGTGAACGAAATGCTTTTCATCAGAGACTTAAAACCCACTCTGAACGTGCAAAGCGATTCAATTCGCGCAAAAGTATTTGTTTAATTAGCTCGTAACATATTTATGCTAATTTAGTGTTACACCTTGCCACAAACTTCATTTTTTATTTCACTTTGACAATGGCGTCATGATGACACCGAAACGTCGGTTTTTATCGTTAGTTTTTGCTAGTCTTTGCATTTCTAAATCTTTATTGATTAAAGAGATGCGCGCGTTTTTTGAGTAATCGAGCGGGTAAACTTTGGATAATCAGATCCTCAGCTGATTTTCCCACTTCTAAAATTGTAATATATTTGTACTGACGTGACATGTTTGCTGATTTTACAATTTTCAACATGACTTTGGCATACAATTGCCTCTGGGAGATATTCAGCCGCAAACGGCTTTTGGTAAGCATAAGCATAATGAATCGCCTGCTTTTAAAAATTGCGGGTTGACGTGTGAACATGGGTAGATATCTATCCTGACAAGTGAATAAGCGAGAGCAATGTTCCCTGCGAGTGAAAGAGTACAAAATCACAACCAATGAAAACCAACTAGTATACGATTTGCAGCTAACATGATAGATTTCTAACTTTTTCGGCTGCTGCATGTAAATGTCTGGAGAACAATAGGCTTTCCGGACGTAATTTTTAAAAACACGATGATAGGTAGCTGAAAAAGTAAGACGCAAAGTCATCAATTATTAATGCGACGCACAATAATTTCGACTATGAACCTGGGGATGAATAGATTGGGCTGCTTAACTGATTTGTGGAGTCCTTTCAATACAGTTACCGAGAGGTTAATTTAAAATTTTAAAGTATTGGAACCATGCAAATTTGGGCGCTTGCAACAGTAACCAGTCATTTAAAAGCATGGGGGCTCAAATTCTCCTCCGAAACCTTTTCGAATCGTTTTCATCAGAAGCAACATGTTCCAAACATTCCTTTTATGAAGTCGAATTTAGCTTGTTTTCCTTTTATTAATATTAATCCAATTTTTTTTTTTACTTTGGAGAGTTGTAAATGCGAGTTCGAATATCTTTAAATTAATTACCCCTTATTCTCAACGTAGAAAAAGCCTCTGTTCAAGTTGCTCCAGATCCATATCCAACACTCACAACAGAAGATGTCCTCACATTGACCTGCCAGGTCAACGAAGACACAATAAAAGTAGTTTGGAAAAAAGATTGAGACTCACCATCAGAAAGAGCAAAGATTTATACACAATTGGATAAGAAAGAGAGTGAACCTACCATTGCTAAGGTTTTGGAAGAAGACGGTGGAAAATACTCTTGCGAAGGGCGTAACAAGCTTGGGTTTGTGGCCCGCTCCTTTGTAAAAATAACTGTCAAAGGTAAGCTGGCGTTACTCTTGTGTCTAACGAAGCACATAAAACTTCAATAATCAAGTAACGAGGTCATCCTTATAGAAGAAAACTTCTACTTCTTACTTCCCTCTCAAAGTTTACTATTGGTTTTTGTTTTCTGGGAAAATACTTTCTCCAATTAAAAAGAGATTAGACACAGTAGCACAACATTATACATGTAGACTCTCACATAGGACACTTTTTCCCGTGGAAGGTCATAAGTAAATAACCTTTGATTTCTCTATAAATTTATTTAAAGAAAATCAGTTATTTCGCTTTTAAAAACAGGCGTCGATCACAGGTTAAAATAACACAGTAGGAATGCTCACAACCATTTCGAACGGTAACATGACTATTATTATTGTAACAGTTACTATCGCTGAGATTTATCCATGACCACATATTTATCTGACACATGCAAGGTTCCAATTCTTTGTGGTATTACATTGGTGGATCAGTGGCAACAGTGATTGTCATTTTGCTGATTGCCTGCTTTTTCTACAAGAGTCGAAGGACAGGTGAGGCCCAGTTGCCCTGTTTTTTTTTTAGCTATTTATTGTTTAAAGTAAGAGAAACGAAAATGGTTAAGTTTTTTTAATTTTTTTTTCTACCTCACCACACACTTTAACTGTTTCCCCAAGCTAACCCTTACCCGTAGAAAAAGCACTAAAACGAACGAACGGAAATTGTAATTTTTTAAACTATTGTTATTGTTAACATTATTGATGTCTGTATTTGGAGAAAAATTGAAAATTTTTAGCTGATATTTGCAGAAAATTCAAATCATGGTGCCATTGTCTAACAATTTTATAAGAATACTTGAGTAAATTAATTAATACAAACTTTTACCTTCTTTGTCTCTTCCATTAAATTTTTCAATTGGAATTGCAGCTATGGCTCAGTAAGTCAACTGTTTTACTTTCTTTTCATAAAATTTCTACACGTGGAGTTCTCACCATGTGCTTTAATCTTTTCCATGCTGTCTCTATAGTCAGTAACAAACTTACTATTTTTTTTTTGTGAAGCATTCTCATTTTGTCCAAAAAAATTATTTAATTATTACCACCTTCATGACTCCCGACCTTCAATGTTGACTGTCACAGAGATAATATCACTTTACTGTTATCATGGTCAATATGCATAGTTAACATTCATCAATTGTTATTTAGAATCAGCTTCATTCGTTCGCTTGCTAATTCTTTTCTTTCTTGTCTCACAAGTCTCTTTGAATTCCAATTGTTTTTATTATTGAATTCTATGTTTTTTTTCCTTTAATTTAAAATTCAATTATAATTTTCCGGTTTTGAGATCAACTGAAAAAGGTTTCCATGATTGATTTCACCAAAAAACGAGGTTATTTTTTAACTTCATCCGATTTTCAGAGTGTACTCATATAATCATAGTTACAAACATGTTTTGTGATAAAATAGGTCATTGGTTTGGCGAAAACTTTGTCTTCTCATCATCAGTAAGGGTGCTATCTCGATACGAGTCAGGGAAATAAATCAGATTATACTTGCAAACTGATAATTTTTTTTTTGGCTTCTCATTTCTTTTTATTCTTTATCGCCTTTTCTATTTTAATCCAGAAAATTTGTAAAGCTTCTAATTTTCAGTTCTGTTCAAGGGCAGGAAATTCAGATGGAGCCGTCGAATGTAGAGGTAGATGAATGGGAGATTGAGGTGAGCCGTGTCCTGCTTCAAGAAGTCATTGGGCGAGGGGCGTTCGGAGCCGTGTGGAGGGCTCTGCTGAGTTCTCCAAATGGGAGACCTGGAAACCGAACAGTCGCCGCTAAATGCTTCACTCGTAAGATTCCTTTGATTCGTTATGCTAATACATATATAGATTCTGGGGTGGATAAAAAAAGTTTATTCTCGAATCAACACACACCCTTCCCCACTCTTCTTCGCTCACAGATAAACACGGAACAAACGGGAGAAAAGGCAAACAAATTAATTGAAAAGAATCAGCCAGTTTGGCGATATTGTCATTGCAAACATTTTTGAGTCGGGCATTTTTTAAGGGGTGGGGGGACGGGAGGGTGGTCTCCCGGATCTTCACTCGAACTCTAAATCCGCCACTGGATCCACTGGAGCTTATTCTTCCCTTAAACTATGTTTTATTAAAGTGCAAGTACTTCCGATATAAAGTGACTCATCCCCATTTTTGCAGTGGTTGACTGTCTTCTGATAATTGTCCGTTTAGCAAAACACTTTGTTGTCTGGGAGCAAGATATGATCTGAACCATCTTAAAGATCTTTCAGACAATCCTAAATGCTCGAGCTTGCGTAGTAGCACTTTGTGGTTCAGAGAGTCAAACACCTTGGAAATATCGACAAACAGTAGACCAGTTACTTTACCTTTGTCTATAGATTGAAGAACCCAGTTGTTCAATTGTGAGATAGCTTGTTCAGTGCTATGCCCGCGCCTAAAGCCATACTGGTGTTGATACAGAGAATCTAGCTGATGTAGATGGGCATTCAACTGGGAATGCATCACTCTTTCTACGACTTTACTCACTACTGGCAATACAGAGATAGGTCGATAGTTCTCTACTTGCAGTTTATCATCACACTTGTACAAAGGAGTAGCACGTGCATTTTTCCACAGATCAGAGACAATACCATCGCTAATTGATCGGTTCACAAGATAGGTGATTGACAGGAGCAAGCTCCACCTCAGCATCTTTTAGCAGCCTTGCTGGAGTTCTGTGAAGTCCAGCTGCCTTATTAACTTTCAAAGGATGCAAAATGCTTTAAACAGTGTTCTGTTCAACCCGTTGAAAGTCCAAGATGGATTTGATATCACTCTGCTTGTTTGCTTCTTTCATTGTTTCATATTTCTTCCATGCGACCTTACTCACAGGCCAGGGCGCAATCGACCAGCAACTTTGCTGCCAATGGCAGCGAAAGACTTGTTGAATCTTTTTGCTACGCTTTTTGGCTCCGATACTAAATGTTTCCCGTCATGTACTTGAAAAGGAGAGCCCCAGTGGTTATTTGAACCAATCACGGAGTTAAACGAGCGCCACATGTCCTTAGGATTCTCAGCTGACTCAGTTAGATTTTTGTAGTGCAATGCCTCCGCTGATTTTACCTTTCTGTTCGTAAAGTTTTTCAATCTACGATACTCATTCCACTGTTCCTGATTGCCATATCTCTTCGCAACTCTTAATGCAGAGTCTCTTTCAGCCATCAACTCTTTAAGATCATTAGTGATCAAAGGTTTAGACGCATGTTCTGTTCTAATTCTCTTTAAAGGAGCATGCTGGTTTGTAACATCAACAAAAAGATTATTCCAGGTGACTACAGCATCATTAATATCGTGAAAAGACGCTATTACACCTCAGGGAACGCTAGCAATGTCTCTCCGAAAATGGTTTTTATTGTAGTGTTTAAAAGATCTTACGTCACGGATTTCCACGTGAGCTTTGCAAACTCCGGCTTTCTTTACTGCGAAAGTAACAGAATGATCCCTTGCTCCGAATTCATGGACTCCATGCGGGACAATACGGTGAGTGTTATTAAGAAACACGAGATCAATTGCCGTCCTTGTGAATTCCGTCACGCGTGTGGGCTCTTTGACGAGTTGACTCAGACCATGGAGACGAGTCATTTGCCTTAATTTTCTGATATATTTGCATGGTTTTAGGGCAATAACATCCGCGTTGAAATCTACCATAATGATCAAATCCTTTACCATTTCGTCGTCCAATTTAGCGAGGCTAAGATAATTGTTTCAGGCCTAAGATAAATTTCTCTTGATTCATACTCGGTGGTTTATACATCACAGCAGATATCGTGTTCTTAGCTTTTTCTGGACATATTTCTACGCATACCATCTCTAAAAAGTCAGATTCTAAGTCACTTCTCCGCTTGCTTCGCCATTTGCTCCTTACAAAAACGGCGAAACCACCTCCATTTCGATTTCTATCTTTTCTGTAGCAAGTATAACTCGAGGGACATATCTTACTATCGAGCAATGTACAATCCATACGCGATTTTGTCACCGCAAACACATCGAATGCTGCTTTCTCCATTAGTACTTCGGCGCCGGCACAGTGTCCCGGCAAGGTTGCAATGTTTACATGAGCAATTTTCATTCCTCTCTTCTTAAGATTTGCATGAAGATCTTTATTCATCCTTCCACTGGGCTTTCCTTCTTCTACTCCTGCGTTAATTGTTTCATGTGACTTGCGGACATGTGTATCAAAGCCAAGTGGTAAACAAGTTATGCATTCCCAAGCCAGAGAAGGTTCGCAAAGTTCATCATATTCCGTACTCTTCATACTGATACACTTAGCATGAAACCACTTGTCGCTTGAGTCGCATTGTTCGCCATCTGATTCTTTTGGCACTTTTTTTTAGTGCAAACATCACAAGCATCCGTCACCGGCCCTGGATTGCCCTATATATCTCACGCTAACAGAACCATGACAGGAAGTTGCACAGATAGTGATATTTGCTAATCTCAGTGCGGCCATACATTTCAAAGATGGCGGCACAAGTGCTTCATGTCGGAATCTCCGAGTCTGACTAGATTTTCGCGTTGGATACTGCTTAACATCCAAACCCGTCGACACAGCGATACTGCAGGACATCTTACCGAAACCACAATTGTGAAAGTAGCCAAGCCAAGAATATCAGACAACATCGATAGCCCGCCATTATCATTCATATGTGACCATGATTTTCCTCGTCTTTCCTCGGTCCTTCCGTAATTTGAATTCGCTGAAAAATTATTCGCAGCAGCCCTTATAGATGCCACTGTAGACGGCAAAATGGCTTGCACGGTCGTGCTTGTTTACGATGCATTCGGAATGCCCGGTTTAGTTCAAAAGTCACTGACACCTCGTTTCCAGTGTCAGCATTTGAAGTCGCTATTTGAAGTTGCTATTTCAAGTCCATTTTCTTGTCGCGGCAAGTTGCTCAAGCTGCTGATCACCGCGTTGACAATTTCGTGAACAGAGCTAGCAGACTGCACGTTATTACCTGCCATGTTTGCAGCTTCCCGCCTCCGGGTTGGCTCAATTGAGAGTGCTGGACTGTTGTGCGGGAGGTCGAAGGTTCGAGCCCCGGCCGGACCAACACTCGAGGTCTTAAAATAATTGAGTAGAATATGCTGCCTTTCTACAACATCAAGAAATGGTTTAGATATTCTAGTCTTCTCGGATAGAGACGAATAGATGGAGGTCCCGTCTCCTGCAGGGTTGGGGTAGGAGACGTTAATTTCCCACACACGAGATCACTGTGTGATGGATGTCCTCCTCGGGGTGGGATGGGTGGGTAAAAAAGGGGTTAGGTGTCAATTTGAACGAAAGTTCTGTTCCTTTCTCCTCCCATTCCCGTAGCGAATTAATTAAACTAAACTAAAACTAAACTAATAATTTGGATATATCAACAAAGTTGAAATGGTAAATTGGCCACCGTAACATTACAAAAGCTGACATTTCGAGCGTTAGCCCTTCGTCGGAGCGTTAGCCCTTTACTCCGACGAAGGGCTAACGCTCGAGAGCTCAGCTTTTGTAATCGTGACGGTGGCCAATTTACCATTTCAACTTTGTTGATATATCCAAATTATTTCGTTACCCCCACCGACGCAGCCCCAAACACTTTTTTTCGAAACTATCAGCCTTTAAACTAAACTAAGCTTCTGGAAATCCTCACAAGGGAATTTCCCGCGCGAAGAAATTCTCACATTCCCGTATGCTCATAGCACCACTTCCTGTGATACCGTATAAGGATATACCCTGTTACATCCGGTTAAAGAGTCAATCAGTTTCCGCTTCCCCTCGACTAGTTTCTTTTTCCAGGTTAATTTTTCCGCTCCATTGCACTTTTTCGTTGGCCATACATTCTCGTCAATTTTTAAACCTAAAACAACATTTTTCATTGTCATGGACCATTTTTTTTTTATTTGAAGCAAAGTTTTATTTATTTAAACACACATTTTTAATCTCACTGTTTATTTTCCCAAGTAAGTGAATTCTTTTTTCTTTAGACCTATTTTTGTCCGCAAAGAGACGCCATAGTGTTCTGCTAAACTGTACGACCCATTTCTCAATCGTTTGATTATCTCGCTCTTGCACAGTAGCGCCGTCTTGTAAAGATATAGATTGCCCTTTGCATCCATGTCCAGCACTCTGAAGCGTCGCTGATTCACTCCCCTGGTATCGGAGATCAAAAATAAACAATCCTTGGGTTTCACCCACGTGACCAATACCTTAGCAACGGTTACTGTCCGCCATCTTGGTGTCCCTCGAGCGTAAACAAACCGTATCTAACGAAGAGTTCAAGTGAGAAAAAGGGATGGTTTTATGCATTATTGTTGGCTGTTCGAGCAAAAGTGGAAAGCATAAAGACTAAGGATTTTTTCGTATAATAATTTAATAATTTTATTATTTCTATAGCGCAAACCTCATTATATATATGATCTAATGCGCTATACCTAAGATCATCACAAATCAAGGAGAAGGACAGGAGGAACTAGAAGTTGTTGTATTGTTCGAGGCTTGCGGCTGTTGTAGATCCTCGATTTTTTGGTCGAGCTTTTCTTTGAGCTTCTTAGCCGATTAGAAGTCGATGTCTTTAGCCCTCGCATACGGCACTTCATTGACCTATGTCGGCAAAATCCATGAGCATTTTACTTGAGTGCAAGTAAGCTTGGTGTGTCACGAAAACTCACACCCCGAAAACTCAGACCTCAGACCCCGAAAACTCAGACTCCTCGAAAATTCAAGAGATAAACTCGACTCATGATCACTCCTGGTAATCCCTCGTGTATTTTGACCTTTTGGGTCTTCATCCAACTGAAGCAGCAAAAGCAAGGCCGCAAGTTGCACGTTTCGCAAAATCGTCCGATGGTTGAGTATTAAAACATTTTAGAGTGACACAAGACTTCATTTAGCTTAGATTTCCTCCATTTTTCCCGTTAATTTTGAACTTTTCATTCACAGTTAACGGGATCAAATGCGCTCGCTCCAACACCATAGTATTAAAATGTGGCGTGATTTTGACGAGCCGAAAGGGACGTTTGTTTACCTTTTTGTACTTCGTCGCACAGATCCTTGTGGTCGCTCTGTTAAAATTCTTAAATATTTCGCGATAATAATGGATACAAACAGAGACTCGGCCCACCAGTCCCAAAACGAAGACAATTTTGCGACCCTTGGGCTAGAGTTCTTAAATGAGGCAGAAAGAGAAAAACAACGCGAAAGAAGACTCGGCATCAGCGCCGTCACGATTCGCCTCACTGAAGAATCACTCTTGATATTGTTGTTCGTCTTTCGCGTCGGATTTGTTGCATTATTCCACCGGTTATATTATAAAAAAAATTGGTTCATGCTTTATGCTATGCACTATCGAATTATGGAGCACTTCGGAAGCTTGGAGAACACTTCGAGGGACCTGAGTTTTCGGTGTCTGAGTTTTCGTGACACTCAGCGACCTTGCCATGAATTCTAGTAGTTGCCTCTAACATAAATAAAACACTCGCGATATGTGAGCATGACTCAGCCAGTCCAGCTTTGCATCCCAAGCAATGGGCTGACAAAATAGTCCCATCGTTTTCGGAAATGACCCAAATGTTCACTAAAGGATCATTCATATGCTGTGAATGCCAAACTCGTGCTCTCACGGCATACTTGCCGGCGATTACTTTGCTTACAACTGAGGCTACAAATCCCGACACCATTTGATTAAACCCCTCTAGACTCTTGAACGCCTTGAACTGCTTCTTGGTGTAGAAGCTGGTCTCAAGAACGAGGTAACTCAGCAAGTCCGACGCTTCCACAGGAGGCAAGCATTTTGGACTGAACTTCTCGGCTGGTATGCTTGCAGGGTCAACCCCAATTACCGAGATCTTTTGCAGACATCTTTCCCTCCAACTCTCTAAGCTTTCGGCATACTCAGAGAGCACTGGGATACCTTAAGATGAATGCCAGATACTTTTATCGCTTTTTTCTTCCTGGATATTCACGTAGTTGGCGAAATAATACGGCGATAAGAGAGAGGGCTTCCCTATAGAAATCGACTAATTATTCATAAATTTGACACCCGAGGGACACCAACATGGCGGACACTCACTTCAGCAAAGCTTGTGACGTCACCTGAAACCCAACCATATTGTTAAAAATGTTTCTCGTAGTTTTTGCAATGTAAACTGTTTCGTCTATTGTT
Source organism: Stylophora pistillata (assembly GCF_964205215.1). NCBI lineage: Eukaryota > Metazoa > Cnidaria > Anthozoa > Scleractinia > Pocilloporidae > Stylophora > Stylophora pistillata. The sequence goes on from NC_142523.1 coordinate 32,056,400, forward strand.
ATGCGGTTTTCACTACCAAACAGTAATTCAAAAAGGTGAAGACGCTCTAAAACCATGACTGAGTGTCGGTTTTAAATATCTCCTCAGTTAGATGTATTGCAAAAATGTGGGATAAACTGAAAATTCATTCAATGGTATAGAAGTTAATAGTACCCCGAAACTGAGAATAAAACGAAATAGAAGATCAGCAAATGAAACATCATTCGATTGTCAGGGATCCTGAATTGATCGCTGGTTAGAATTGAATTTTCTGTCCATCTTAGGGTTGAGATCTTAAATTGCAATGTTTCCAACCCACTAACTTGTTCTTAAGAGTCTAGAATCTTAAATGAAATACGATAAAACTCGTGGTAATCAGTCATTTTTAATTTCAAATATCCATGTCATCTAATTATTATAGGCTTTTAATTGTCACAGTACTGATATTTTGACAGCTAACGAGTCGAGAAGCCCATTTGTCTTAGGCAAGTTTGTGAAACGCATTTTTCTCGCTTGACTATCAATAAAAGAATTCAAAATTGTTCACAATTCAATTAGAGAGAAATTTGTTAATAGTGTCTAGGCAAGCTATTTCCTAGTGTATTTTTAAAAGTAATCTTTTGCAGGCTTCGTTTATAATTTTAGAAATAGTTAAGCCAGGTATATTAAATATTTAAGATAATGATATAACGTACACTCTTGATAATGTGTTTGTTTTCAGTGATTGAATCTTCTTAATCAAAGAAAAGTTTTAAGTTTCTAAGTTCCTATTTCCATATCAAAAATAACCAATGGCATTCGTAGATACCTTTTTTCCGGTTGACAGAGAATATTGTTTATAAGGCTAGAAGTCTCGACTGCGAGAAATTTTCACTTGCAGTAAGTGCATGAACATGTTCGTGAATTCATTAGTGATATGTAAATTTATGACCACGTCTAGAAAATTTTTCCGTTTGATGAACTGAAAAATGACAGCATATATGAAAAACTTTGAAATAAAACAGTCGACAGAAAGTAAACAGCTTAACAGTTTCTGTTATTGCAGGCTTGATATCTCAGAAGGTCCTTTCATAGGAAACTATATTTCTGGACGCGTCTTAAGCCGGTCGCTAAAATATTTTAAAACATTCTGAGCCTTAAATCGATTTGACTAAGTAGAGACTGAAGTACGAAGGATTGAATAGGTTTTTAGAAATACTCTGATATTTTATAATTATTAGATCTTCTTCTGTGCATTGTCAATGATGCCGTCAGAATGACATACAACTTTTAGAACTACTTAGCGATACTAAATAACAGCATCAATGTTTGGCCATCCACCTCAACTGATTTTAAAGGTTTTGTTAATCTCTCCCCCACCCAAAGATTGAACTGTTCCCAGTTCAGCCGCAATCATTTTGGCCAGTGCCAGAAATGACGAACACTGGAAGAGACTTTCATGAGTTTGCGCAGAAGGTAATTTTTTATTGCCTTTCTTTTTCGTATTACTTTTTTTTCTAGCCAATAAGAAATCAGGAAATTCCGCTCGGTTTCCTGAAACCGCTGAATCAGTGACGCGGGCGCAGTTTTGGGAACTAGCTTCCGCTCGGGGAAAGGGTAAGTACACTTTAACATAGTATTTGTTCAACTTGATTCCCAAATGCGACGACGAAATTTACTAATAAGCACTTTATTTTCTTTTGACAGGCAGCTGTTTATATTCACTAAAGTTTCTGTTTTTCCCTATGGGTTTCCTCTGAGCTCTTACGGAAGTTCGGAAGACATGCGGTGTTTTTTTTGTCAATGAAGCAAGATAGGGACCGGATAAATATTGATTCCGATAGAGCCTTTTAGCAGATTTTGCCTTTGATGTTATTATTGCACTTTATCCACAAACAAAGAATTACCCGTGATATAATTAAAAGGCGAAATCTTGGCAGCAAGAAGTTGGCTTGCACACATAGGAAATCACTCCTGTTATGGATGAATTTATACATCCGAAAAATTGTCTGATGACTGCCTTGATCGGATTAGGACGAAAACCTGTATTTTTTACCGCTCGTCGTTAAAACCAAATATTGGGCTAAAACACAGGTCTTTAAATTTTATTATATCTTTTAAAAAAAGCTATGTGATTGGATAATGTCCGAGACGGCTTTCCCGCTTCCCAGTGAGTCGGCCATATTTTCTTCTTAATGTGGTACCATTAATTTGATAACATCAACTTAATTTGGTAACATCAACTTAATTTGGTAACATCGACTAAAAGCTGAAATTGTAAATTAGCCACAAAAAAGAATTAAAAAGCTGACGTTTTGAGCGTTAGCCCTTCGTCACAGCCCCTCGTCTACTGCTTTTTCGATGCTTTTGCTCTTTCTTTTTCGAACCTATCCGAATTCGTGCGACTTGTTTCGGGGGTGAATTTTGTATATAGACAAATATTCTCGCCAGAGTTTGCTTTCTCACAGAGAGGGAATTAGATTTAAAGCGAATTATCACGACCACAATGCCACAAAAATGATAAAGATTTTGGTACTCTTACTTAGCAAACACAGCATGACAAACGCAGCATGTTACCACCAATTGGGTATTGTACATGAGAAGCTGGGTGAAACAGATCAAGCAAAAGACTACTATAAGCGTGAACTGGAGATTCGTCTGAAAAAGCTGGGACCTGATCATGTTCATGTTGCAGACTCTTCCAACAATCTGGGTTCGTTACACAGTGAGCTGAGCGAAACAGATCATGCAAAAGACTACCATAAGCGTGCACTGGAGATTCTTTTGAAAAAGCTAGGACCTGATCATGTTGATGTTGCAGCCTCTTACAACGATCTGGGTAGTTTACACAATGACCTGGGCGATACAGATTGAGCAAAAGAGTACTATAAGCGTGCACCGGAAATTCTTTTGAAAAAGGTGGGACCTGATCATGTTCATGTTGCAGCCTCTTACAACAATCTGGGTAGTTTACACAGTCACCTGGGAAAAACAGATCAAGCAAAAGACTACTATAAGCGTGCACTGGAGATTCTTTTGAAAAAGCTGGGACCTGATCATGTTGATGTTGCATCCTCTTATAACAATCTGGGTAGTTTACACAGTAACCTGGTTGAAACAAATCAAGCAAAAGACTACCATAAGCGTGCTCTGGAGATTCGTCTGAATACGCTGGGACCTAATCATGTTGATGTTGCTGCCTCTTACAACAATCTGGGTAGTTTACACAAAGCGCTGGGCCAAACAGATCTAGCAAAGGACTTCCATAAGCGTGCACTGGAGACTCGTCTGAAAAAGCTTGGACCTGCTAATGTTGATGTTGCAGCCTCTTACAACAATTTGGGTAGTTTACAAAGTGACCTGGGCGAACAGATCAAGCAACAGACTTTTATAAGCGTGCACTGGAGTTTCGTCTAAAAAAGCTGGGACCTGATCATGTTGATGTTGCAGCCTCTTACAACAATCTGGGTAGTTTACACAGTGACCTGGGTGAAACAGATCAAGCAACAGACTACTATAAGCGTGCACTGAAGATTCAACTGAAAAAGCTGGGACCTGATCATGTTCCCGCTGCAGTTTCTTATAATAATCTGGGTGGGTTGCACAGTGCGCTGGGCGAAACAGATCGAGCAAAAGACTGCTATAAAGGTGCACTGGAGATTCGTCTGAAAAAGGTGGGACCTGATCATGTTGATGTTGCAGCCTCTTACAACAATCTGGGTAGGTTACACAGTGCGCTGGGCGAAACAGATCGAGCAAAAGACCACTATAAACGTGCAAAGGAGACTCGTCTGAAAAAGCTTGGACCAGATCATGTTGATGTTGCAGCCTCTCACAACAATCTGGGTAGTTTAAACAGTCACCTGGGCGAAATAATAATAATAATAATAATAATAATAATTTCATATTTATATTGCGTAAATTAACATGTCGATATGATCAAATGCGCATCACAACACTGTTTGGGGGAATTTGGCCAGACTGCATCAGCAGTTTACCAACAATCGAAGGAAACTTATTATTTGTTATTTTGAAGATGCCCCCTCCCCCCAATTCCCAGTAAACAGGCAAGACCACGTCACAGTAATCTCGTGAGTGGGTTCTTTAACGTCCCCTGCCTAACCAAATGATCTAATTAATAGATGTAGGAGACGAGACATACGGTTTATTCGTCCTTATCCGAGAAGACTAGAATGTCTATCCATTTCTTATTAAAAAAAGGTAGCGCATTCTTCTCAGTAATTTTAAGACCTTGAGTGTTGGTCCGGCCGGGGCTCGAAACAGATCAAGCAAACGACTACCATAAGCCTGCACCGGAGATTCAACTGAAAAGCCTGGAAGTTGATGACGTTCACGTTGCAGTCTCTTACAACAATCTGGTTAGGTTACACAGTGCGCTGAGCGAAACAGATCGAGCAAAAGACTACTATAAACGTGCACTGGAGACTCGTCTGAAAAAGCTGGTACCAGATCATGTTGATGTTGCAGCTTCTTACAACAATCTGGGTAGTTTACTCAGTCACCTGGGCAAAACAGATCAAGCAAAAGACTACCATACGCGTGCACTGGAGATACAACTGAAAAACCTGGAACCTGATCATGTTCACGTTGCAGTTTCTTACAACAATCTGGGTTCGTTACACAGTGCGCTGGGCGAAACAGATCAAGTAAAAGACTTTTATAAGCGTGCATTGGAGATTCGTCTGAAAAAGATGGGACCTGATCATGTTCATGTTGCAGCCTCTTAAAACAATCTGGGTAGTTTATACAGTGAGCTGGGGTTAACAGATCAAGCAGAAGACTACCATAAGCGTGCACTGGAGATTCAACTGAAAAACCTGGAACCTGATCATGTTCACGTTTCAGTCTCTTAAAACAATCTGGGTAGGTTACACAGTGCGCTGGGCGAAACAGACCGAGCAAAAGACTACTATAAGCGTGTAGTGGAGATTCGTCTGAGAAAGCTGGCACCTGATCATGGTCATGTTGCAGCCTCTTATTACAATCTAGGTTGTGTACACAATTACCTGGGCGAACTGCAAGAGGCCAGGCATTGTCTTGATTCGTGAACTGTTAATTTTTATTTCGAAGTACGGTCAAGATCATGTTAGGGTACGAGAGGTCAGGAGGAACTTACCTCGGTTGCGACTGAAAAGGAAGTACGTCGTGGATTAAGGGTTAAGCTGCTTTGAAAAGAAGAAAAGATAGACCTGTTGATAGTCTAGAAACTGTGCTAATTCGTCTAATTCATAAACGGTGAAGGTCTTTCATTCACTTTTAGACGTTGCTGTCTCTGTGCTGGAGAAGTTTCGTCAGAATCTAGAACGTTTTGGTATTTTTGTTATATTTCACACCATTTGAGCTTCTTGTATCCTGATTTGCGAACTCTTGTGATCGGACACAGTTTAAAGATTTTTCCTTGCTTGCGGTCCAACGGTGCACAACAAAATCGTTTATGGGTCACCATTTAGTGCTGCTTCTTCTGAATTATGATTTTTGATTGATTGGCTTGTGCACATATTACTCTCTCCTTATCAGCAATGTATATTTATAAAGTAAAAGGTGGCCTGGTGGTTTCGTTATGTTTTATATTTGATGAAACTGAACCAACAACAGGCTCCTCCTGTAAGAAGCGAGGTATAATTGACATGGTTTTCGAATGAATAGCTCAGGACTTACTAGCACTGCAGATCTCAGTCTGTGAAGTTTAGGAGTATTGTAATCGATTACGAGACTCCCAGTGATATTACCTCAGGATTTGAAAATATCGATCAAATGGAGACTATACGCTTTATCTATTATTTTTTCATACAATCTTAGATGAAAGTCGTGCGTTAACTACAGAGTTTACGAAACATTTTGTTTAATCGGGATGATTAAGTCCAGTATTGGTTGATATCGACTCTGTGCGTCTTAGTTCACCGATCTTTGGAATAATGACTGACAATATATACATTGGCCTTTTGTGAGAGCTTACATAAGTTTGTATATTTGTTTGCGGTCAAATATGAGATCGTAAGAGATGATGTTTTATTCACCGAAATACATGGACGTGCTTTTGCATCAAATAGATCCTTGTGTGGTTATTATCTTTCGATTTTACTTTTGAAGCGTGCACTGGCCCCTCCTCTCCCAGAGTATTCAAGCATGAAGTTTTTAAGCGTCGCCCCTTTGACAAGCTCGTTATCTTCTTTATTAGTATACTGGGTGAGACCCAGAAAGAGTGCCAAACTTAAGAGGGGGCTTCAGTTGTGTATCCCTAGGGTTTGCTTCATTTCTCTTCCCCCTACCCTGAGCCAAAATTCTTTATGTACGACTTTGGTTTAGATCCGTTGTTAAGGTTGCCGTGTACGTCGTTCCCTTCCGTTTGATGACTCTGTTCATGATGTAGACAAGTCACGTGGACTTATTTTCGATCACAAAACAGTAAAATTATGTGTTTTCTGAATATTTCGATTGCAATGTTTTTCTTTACCTTTTTCATTTTCAATTGCGAACATTTGCGAAAAAAGGAAAAACTCACATGTTTTAAAATGGCTCTTCGTCCCGGAAAGTAAAATGACTAAAGAAAAGACGCAGAACACACTCATCAAGGAAATACGAGGTGATATTGGTCGCTTTTCTAGTGATGTTAAATTCAATAGATCAGGCTTGTAAGGAAAACCCATCTTATTGGCTTTAGAGCAGCTGGGTAACTTGCCTTTCTTCAGGTTTAAATCACGCGTTATGCAGATCCATTCAGTGTTATCAAAATTTTAAAACCAGTAAGATGGAACTCAACAACTTCTGGTGAACATACCTTATATTTCATACACATTCTGGGTTACATGCAAGGCTTTTTGTAAAGGAATTTATCCCACAAATTGCATTACATTTGTTTTTTTGTAGTCTCAGCACATCACTGCTGCATGTCAGTTGTGACACACTGGGCAAATCGTGAAATGGTGTTTCAGTAACTGTTTTTGCCTTTTTTTTGGAATTTCTATTCACTTCTTTGATGTGTTGAGGGTTATACAGTTTTTATTTTCAAGTGGCCTGTCTGTTAATTTCCCTTATGTGCTCTGCATTCTCTGCTTTTTATCTTCTTGCTGTCTGTTTAACTTATTGGTCTCTTTAATATGCTGCGGGTTCTCTGCTTTGTGTTTTCTCACCGTCCGTTTGTTAATTTCCCTTATGCGTTCTGAGTTCTCTCTTTTTCGTTTTCTCACAGACTATTTGTCAGTTTCCCTTATGTGCCCTGGGTTCTCAGCTTTTTGTTTTTCAATGGACTGTTTGCTAATTTCTCTCATGCACTCTGGGTTGTTTGCTTTTCGTTTTTTTACGGTCTGTTTGTTGGTTTCCCTTATGTGTTCTGGGTTCTTTGCTTTAGCGTCGCTCAGTTTCTCTGATATGTTCTGGATTCAGTTTTCTTTTTCTGGCAGCCTGGTTTTTCTTGTCCCTAGCTTTTATGCTATTCATGCAGCTGCTTTGCAGCAAGTTATCATTCTCCCTTTTTCTAAAATTCTCGTCAGCTCTTCCTTTTTTTTCATGTATTCCCTCATGTAGTCCTTTTTGTGAGCTTTATGTTTCTTTCTGTTATTAACTGGATTGTTTTCATTTGCATTTTGTGCACATTTGCTGCTGTTCTTACTTTCTAACATGGAAACATAATGAATTTCATTTAAGTGCCCATTGTAATATTTAAGCCATCTGCATTCATTGGCTCGACGACAGTAACGGGAGAAAAAGTTGGATTTGATTCAGTAATATGAATTGATAAATTAAGACGACTGGCATCAGATTGAATTTTACCTGGATCAGCCCCTGTTCTCTGACATGGCATTCTTTCCAAATAATCTTGCCAAGAATGCACAGTGTTACGTTCAATAAATTGTTCAGGGCGATGCACTCAATACTGAATGCCAACACTGTGCACATGAAAATGATTATTATGATTGCCACAGCCCTAAAAAAGCAATCACCATCTTCTCCAGCATCAACTACAGTTTGGCCGAGCTGAGACAACCTGCTTTCTAACGGTGAAAACGAGTTTGTGCCTGATGTAAAAGGTGTTGGATTGTAGTACTGACTTAAAGGGCCAGGATTTCATTCCTCGCCTCCACTCAATGATATGAATCTGCTTGATAGACGATAAGTTTTCATGTGGAGCCAGCTTAATTTTCTTAGATTATCTTCAGCATACATACGAAACAACCTAAGGTGACTTTTTATGCTTTGGCGTCCTGGTTTGAACAATGAACAGAATTTTCGTAATGAAATACGTCTTTGGGAAAAGCGGGAAGTTTTACCTTATGCGTCGCTCAAAGAAACAAAAACATACAACATAGCTTTCAGTATAGATGATTTTGGACACATTTCTTAAAGCATAATTTCACTGAATTTCTGTTTTTTTCCTGTTAAAAAGCCTGATAACCATTCTGTAAGGAATTCTAGAGGGTTCTCTTTCTCATCTCAATCTAAAACGAGAATGGGAGACAATGTTTCGTCTAGATTTTCATACACTCATATTTTTATCTGCATTCCTCTACTGACAATTACTCGACATGTGGACTGGTATTTTATTTGATTTTCATCTTTCTCCTCGATAGATGCATTTAAAAACTGCACAGGCAATGTAGGATTACCTTTGATAATGATTTGCTCCCTGGTATTCGGGTTCACTGCTTCCTCTCTGTTTGGCATTTGTATTGCTTTTGATATTTGGCATTAAATTTTGTCATTTGGCGTATAGTATATTTGGCATTTGTTTGACAATCGTGCACGAGATCTCCAGCTGCCTCGCGGTCTTCACCGGATCTTTCCATTCTGTATTTTTCAACAACACTATTGTACTGGCGAAGGAATACGTGGTCTTCCTGCGTATTTCGTTCAAACCATGTTGATCGTCTTACCGCAGTCACTTGACTCGTGAGATCGGGTACATCCTCTCAAAGTGGAGGTCGAATTTGATAGTGTCCACTTACAGGGGTTGCTGACTGATCCAACATCTGGTATGCGTCCAGATTCTTTGCAATGTAATAACAACTTAAATGATTTACAATCATCTACCTGGTAATGATTCGAAGTTATTGCTTCTTCGAGACCGGAAAAACTATCAAGAACGCACGTGGTGTGGGAAACTGCCCCGACGATACATGTCAGCGGGGCTTGTAACTTGCTATACGTAGACTTAAAGTGCCCCTGAGATCAAAGTTTTCGCACATAACTTTTTTTCATTTTCGTGATCAGTGTGTCTCCTTCACCTACTCTGCCAAAATTCAATCTTGAGTACCAGAAATATCTTTTTTCGGGCCGCTAAATTCGCGATTTCGCGTCTGTCCTTATTTGACCATGTTCCGGAAGTTGACCGCAGGACTCAGAAGTAACGTCAAAGGCTCAACGCGAAAATCTTACATGGCGAAATGTCAAGCAAACATAACAGAGTGCCTTACTCTATTCTTACAAAAACTAGACAAAAATAATGTCGAGGCATCGTAATTCAAAGCTCAAGTAATCGTGCAGACCATGCTGTAGGTATTTCTCTGCATAGCAGCCTTGCAAATAAATCAGAGCGGGAAAAACGGATGCGATTTGTGCGAACTCGCCGAGTAAACTTCAATCTTGCAGGAATATTTGTGATCTACTCCGAACACTTCTCGGAAGACTGTTTCGAGAGATCTGGGTACCTTGAAGGATCTAGGCGAAGAATTCTGTCGGGTTCAGTGCCTACCGTTCAAAAGAAGGGACAGTTAAGACCGTCCTCTGTGCGATCTCGAAAGTGAAGTCTACGAACCTCCACGGGTTTTGTCACCTTTACATATGCACTGATCAATATCCACCTTTAACAACACTCTGGCAGAATACCTTACAGAAAGGCAAATATCGGCAAACATTGTAGATAATAACGATAAAATAGCCGAATTGAGGAATGGGATTTCTCACCTCAACGAGCTTACTTTTAGACAAGAGAGATGAAAAATATAATTGTGTGCTCTGACTCTGAAAAAAGGAGCTTTAGTATCAGCGAAAGTAGAACGAACATCTTAAAAAAGACGCAGAGAGCGTAAAAACACCTTAAAATGTAGGCTTGCAGCCAAATAACCGAGAAAATGAAAGTTTCTTTAAAAACCTCTCAAACTATCAACCATCTGACAGCCATGTCAGCGTGCTATCAAAGGGTCTCAAACTCATCCTAACACCCTGGACAAACAGATGTGAAATCAGGCCAACTTTTGCGAGATTTATTCGCAAGACGAATGTGCCTCCGTTACACCTTTCACGGACAAAACAAAGAACCACTACCGTTTTATATCAAACTGAATGCCACCGGTTCAGTCTTCTATTGCCTTTCAGAGCTACTTGGAAAATTGTCACAACACAGCTTGCAGACTGTATCTAAGCCAAGCAATACCTTGTAACGCAATGAGGTTACGGTTCTGAAAGTGTTGAAACAAGCTCTGCTTTGAACCTCACCGAAGCAACACAACAATAGTCATCATGAATAAGACAGAGAAAACAAGAGGCCAAAGTGCAACTCAACAACAGTGTTCACTTCAAACCTCTCAAAGCACCGATAGTAAAAAAGACGCAGGAAAGGGTTAATGAGATCATTGACCAAATGCATCGGGGCAAACACATTAATGGCTTAGAAATGGCTTTCTCAAACTCCCAATATCCGCCTTGATACACAATCAGCCATTGCCGAAAACAATTTTTATATATCACTCGATCATTTCTTACAAAAAAGGAAAATCCCTTACGACTAGCAAAAATACAATTTGAAGGTGATAAAGCGACGTTACCACAAAAGCCACATGGGGAGTCCATGCCGTTCTGTAATTATCTTTTCGCATGGCAAAACTTCATCGTTTTCCGGCGCAAAACTATCCACAGAAGCTTCAGATGATTTCTGGGACATTCATCGTCAGACAAAGTCGACATTTCACGACTGACCACGAAATAGTTCTCAAAAAAGCAATATGTGTGATTCTGTTTGCACCGAACGAAGAGAGTTGTGACAAAGCAAAGCATAAGTTTGTTGAGCCTTTGACGTCATGATGACGTTTCCTGCTGTACAACTGCGGGCTCGGCTGGAACATGTTTTCAGCAATGGCGGAGGATTTTTGGACGACTTTGAAGCGGTAAAAATTAGTCATCGAAGGTTTATTTTGAGTTTTTAATGGCAAAAGGGGTTTTAACTTGACCCAATTCAATATTCTGTAAAATAATTAGTCCAAAATAAAATGGCCAATTTTCGTCTCAGGGGCACTTTAACGAATCGTAAAACAGTAATTTGATTTATACGTATGATGCACGATCCTTCGCAGTAGATAGTGTTATTTATGCAATAGCGAAAATCAGACCTGAAAAAAATCAGGCCTGTACGAGACTCGAACCACTAACCTCTGCGATACTAGTGCAGCGCTCTACCAATTGAGCTAACAAGCCAACTGGGAGCAGGCCGTTAAGTTGATTCGTAATAAGCCCGTGATGATAAATCAGATACAATGAATATATGAAGTCCATATATTTCGAACTGCATCATACGTATTTAATACCGCAGTTCAAAATATATGGACTTCATATATTCATTGTATCAGTACTTTGATTTATGATAAAACTTTCTATCACGAGCTCAGTAGTAGGAGTTGGCGTGGGTGTCTGATTGATTGAGGCCCCTTGGATAAGATAATAAATACCGCTGAAGAGAAAGCACCTCTAATTTTTGATAATTCTTCATTAAGGACGACGTCATCCATAGCAAAGCTAAGGAAGGGACACGGCAAAGTATCAATTGAAAGGAACTTTGCGATCAATAATTAGCCATAAGATATGCTTCTAACCTTTTAATTGCAGATATTAAATAGAGTGTGTGACTACTAAATACAGTTTTTTTTTGTGTGATTGTTGTAGAGAACAGAAGTAAAAGCTCATATATCTACATGATCTACATCCATTCAGTTTTCAAATAAGAATTCCGTTTTACCACGACAAAATTGTCTGTCTACTAAAACGAACGCTCCTCAATAAGCGTTGTCTTTTTTTCTCGTACGAACCGAAATCACATAAGAAAATTAGTAAGCTAAATTGACTCACTCTGTTAAGACGGTTCTCTCCGCTTACGACAAAAGCCTTTAACACTTAAAGCAAAGCAATAAATTTCAATATTAATGCAATCAATTGTTTTCAAATAGCAATGGCTCGAAAGCTAAACAAAGCAATATGAGAGCAAAATGCATGTGAACTAAAGGACATCAGTTACGGAGTCAATAATATCGGTATACGGGATACTTTAATGGTGATTAATAGCAGCAAATCTAGTAGAAAATCCTCCCAAGGATATTTGAAATTTGGTAAATTTTTTGTAGTTTGTTATTGGATTAGTAGTGTGCTCAAAAAATTTACTTCGGATAGTTTTCACTACAACAGCTCGCAAATTTAAAGAGTATAGACGGGCCGCTTCCCAAGTTTGTTTTTTTTTTAATTGTTTGGATGTTATTTTATCTCTTTCTATCCTGTTTTAATCAGTGAAGGAAATTTAAGCAATATCTACCCAAGTTCTCCTATACTGAATCCAATGGAATTGATTAATTATTTGTATCTTTAAACAATTAACTTTATGAATTATTATCATAAACAAAGATCTCATTTGTTTCTTTAACATGGAAAGACCTTAAAATCATCGCTGTCATCACGCATAGTTTAGCACCGAGAGTTGACAGAAAGGTACCCTAACGGCGGTCACTGGACCATTTTCCCAATCTTTTAGCAGCAGCCTTCTTTGCAACTTCCTCACTCGGTCCTGCATCTTCAACTCCAAGATCTTCAACCCTGGAGTATTTTTTCTTGTCATAAGCTCCCAGATTAAGTAGTTCCTCATATGTCTGGGGTGGAAGGCAAGAAATAAGGGTTGTACACTTGCTGCAAAGCACTATATCACTATGATGTTAAGCTGAAAAGTAAAGTTACTTCCACAGTAGACTGAGAACCTCTATGATTTTAAGAGGGATTTATAAACTGAAAATGGTGAAATGAGCGTAGACGGCCTAACGAGCGTGGAAATATCGCTGACCAGGGATCTAAATGGTCCTAGTTGAGCCGTTTACAGCGCCATGGGGAACAAAACAAGTACCATCAAGCATTGCTCCCGAAACTAAATGGTGTCAAAGTACTGAGAAATCCACGAGACTTCAAAATTCATAGAATGTCAGCAAGCTTTCAATTCTTAAAACAAACCTCTTCATGAATGTATTTGTCCATTCTTTGTCGCAGGTTTTCAAATGGAGGACGGAAGTCAGGGTTAAAACTCCAGCACCGTTTCATCATATCATGCCTGAAATTAAACAAGGATGGTCAATTCTCGACTACGTTTTTTGGACTATGCGAAGAATTGCAAGAAGTTTCTTTTACTGGAACCCTTTTAACGAAAATAATGGTTTAGGTTTGTTTTGGGTCATCGGACATATCGGCACTATTTCACTCGCTCTGATCTCGTCGAAGTACGTAGACACATTATCACAGCTGAAATAAACGGCTTTTATATTCATTGGTTAACTATTCCACTGCAAAAATTTCTACAAGAAGAACGTTAATTGTGATCTACTGTGTTGAAATTTAGGCTATACATTGGAAAACGTGGATATCGCACCAGAGAGGTACAACTCACAGTTTTTTATCAACATGATCAGGCTTTGGCAGCTGATATCCTTTTGTGACCTCTGCAACCACCCTGCCTTCTGACCATCCATCGTATGGAATTCCTCCTGTTAAGGCATAAGGACGTGTGCATGTGATATTTAACAACTACTTGCCGAAGGCGAGGTGAATATCGTCGAATAATCCCCGAGACGAAGTCGAGGGGATTATTGGACAATATTCTCCGAACCTGAGGCGAATAATTGTTTTAGTATAATTTCAGAGCTGAACAACAGAAAAATTTCTAAAATAACATTTTATTTTAACATTTTATATTAACCGCGTGGAGCGGTTTATATAGCGTCATATAAGGAACCGCTCGACCAATCAGATTGCTGGAAACTCTTTGCTCAGCTCTGAAATTATACTAATACTGAATATGTCACTAATAAAGTTGTTGAAATTGTAGTCAGTGAGCCATAATTTTAATAGTTTATTACAATTGTAAACATCTATCAGGCCAAATAAGAGTGCATATAAACATGCTCCACGAAATTGCTGTGGCTGAGACGTCGCGCTCCTTTTCGACATCATTTTAAATAAGAAAAAAGTTGGCATTTAATATAGCTTGATGATGCCCAAATCTAAATTTTCCTTAATCTTGCATATACATTTACAAAGCTTGATGATGCTCAAATACAAATTTTCCTGAGTCAATGTACTTTAAAGTTTCTTCGTTTTGGTTCGTTTTGATGATAGTCTCTAACAAGTGAACACTATGGAAGCCTTCTCCTTCTTGTTTCATTTTATTTCATGAGATGAGTTATCGATAAATAGCTGGCTACATATTAAAAAGAAAACAGAGTTAACGAGATTTGATTTTCAGGTGTAAAAAGCAGATGATCTTTACTTAACACGGGTGTTGTCCTAAAAACGACAACTGTCGTACTTTTTGCCTGGAGGTTATACAACTCGACCGGAACTCATTAATAGGGTTCATTTTTACAAGAGTAGTTAGACTGCTTGATCAGTCTTACAAGACTGGGACACTAATAAACTAACTTAAGGCAAGAGAATGTAAACCATCTATATTATCTTGTTTAAGGACATTTTCAGGAGTGAACGGCGTGGAAAAAAGTAAAAACAAACCTTTATTATAAATATTCTTATTGAAGTTAGTTTGGCTTACCAAGGGTAACTATCTCATACAGAACGATTCCATAGGACCACCTGGTGAACATATCAGAAATATTCCACAGTTAGTGCCGAGTGAATTTTGGATGTGAAGTAACCACAAAAAAAATCATATTGGGTGATCATTTCGTTAAGGTGATGGAAGAATATACACGATACATACACATCACTCAAAGTGGAAAGTCCGGCGAGGTTTCCCAGCAGAATTTCTGGTGCAGTCCATTTGATTGCCAAACATCCCTGCGAAAAAAAAAAAACATTAAAACTTCTCTTAAACTATCATTATAATAATGTTATGAATTTGTTTTGTTTTGGTTTGTGATTGTTTTTTGTTATTTTTGCTTTACATCTTTTGTGATAATTTTCTTCAATTGTTCCTGAGTATCTCTTATTTTGCAAAGAAAAATCAGTGCTAGCACAAACAAAAACACTGTGAAATGTTGAACACCAAAAGAATAGTCGGTCCTCCATGTACTTCATTGTATGAGAAAATAAAAAGTAGCATTTCAGTAGTTGTCAATTTTTTTTGCGCAGAAGATGAAACAAGTAGGAGAACAACGGCCAACGAAAATAAGAAAAGCAAAAGAGCTTAAATTTTTTCGGCCCTTGAACGGCGAGATGTGTTAGAACTGATGATTTTGGAGAAAATAAGTGCATGATCAAATTTAGACAAAGACTTAGTTAAGACGGCCGCAATGGGAAAGGCACATACAGGAGGTTTTGCTCACATGAAAATGATGGATTAGTGCAGAATAAAGAAAGTATCCAAAGGAAACTTCTTTCGGATTAATGCATACAACCTCCAATCGAATGATTCGGAGAAAAATGAGGAAAAGAATAAACTCAAATCAAGAGAAAATGAGAGGACTGAAGGGGGGCAACTGAGTAGTAGCGTTAGTAGTGACTGAAGCTATTTGTAGCATTTGGCGAGAAAAGATGTCTCCTTCCCCAGCACTTTATTTTACTTTAAAAATTATCTCCCTTCTTCTGCAAAGTCATATTTTACAAAATATAAAGCTACATAATATAATTGTGTAAAAATGTAAAAACAAAAATAAATTTGCCACTCTCTTAAAAATAGCTTTCAAGCAGCCCTATTAGAAAAGAGAAAACATATTTCCTTTTGCGAGACTTTCTACAAACAACCTCAGTGAAATTTATATACCACGATGTTTAGCGTTTTACTTAGTCTTTTTCCCTTTTTTTAAGTCAATGTGAACTATGAAAACCATGTTGGTGGTCGAGCTAAGTTAATTTCATGCTGAGAAAATGCTGGCGTTTACAGCTTGTTTCTAGAAAGCT